>NW_020328523.1:0-300000 GCF_001858045.2 Oreochromis niloticus
CCGCTGTCACTTGGTGTTCGCTCGCTTTGTGGTAGAGTATCACTTCCTGTTCCTGCTCAAACACAGTGGTGTTTCTGAGTAGCTTTTCTGCTTAGCAATTTAATTTAAATCTTTTGATACATCCCTTTTCATAGTATAATCTTAACGTGCTTCATCTGAATCACCCTTTCTGTGTACTCACTACCTAATTTATAGCCAAAGTATTCACTCACTGTCTCTTTACTGTTTCGCTAGCTTAGCTTAGCTCGTAGCCGACTCGTTAGCACCATGGCTACTTCACCTGTCCTCCTGCACTTTCCTGCTCATTGTGTCAGATGTTTAGTTACTCCTCGGCCTCCTTTAGCAGTAATGATACCTGTAATAAATGTAGCATATTTGCAGCTCTGGAGGCCAGGATTACTGAATTGGAGACTCGGCTTCGCACCCTTCATTCACCCGTAGCTAGCCAGGCCCCTGTAGCTGGTGCAGCCGAAGATAGCGTAGGCCCCGCTAGCTGTTCCCGGCAGACCCCAAGCAGCTGGGGAAAGAGGGCGGCTGGGTGACGGTGAGGAGGAAGCATAGTCTTAAACTGAAGCCCCAGGTACACCACCAACCTGTTCATGTGTCTAACCGTTTTTCCCCACTCGGCGACACACCCGCCGGGGGTCAAACTCTGGTAATTGGTGATTCTGTTCTCAGACATGTGAAGCTAGAGACACCGGCAACCATAGTCAATTGTCTTCCAGGGGCCAGAGCAGGCGACATTGAAGGAAATTTAAAACTGCTGGCTAAGGGTAAACGTAAATACAGTAAGATCATAATTCACGTCGGCAGTAATGACACCCGGTTACGCCAATCGGAGGTCACTAAAATCAATATTGAATCGGTGTGTAACTTTGCCAAAACAATGTCGGACTCTGTAGTTTTCTCTGGTCCCTCCCCAATCAGACCAGGAGTGACATGTTTAGCCGCATGTTCTCCTTAAATTGCTGGCTGTCTGAGTGGTGTCCCAGAAACGATGTGGGCTTCATAGATAATTGGCAAACCTTCTGGAGGAAACCTGGTCTTGTTAGGAGAGACGGCATCCATCCCACTTTGGACGGAGCAGCTCTCATTTCTAGAAATATGGACAAATTTATTAAACCCCCAAATATGACTATCCAGAGTTGGGACCAGGAAGCAGAGTTGCAGTCTTACACGCCTCTCTGCAGCTTCTCTCCTCCTGCTACCCCCCAAAAACCCATCTCCATTGAGACTGTGTCAGCTCCCAAAAAGACAAAAAACAAACCAAAAACCAGCAATAAACAACTTAAACATAAAAAATCACAAAGAAAGAACAATACAGTATCCACATCTGAACCAAGAGTAAAACAGTGAAATGTGGATTATTAAATATTAGGTCTCTCTCCTCCAAGTCTCTGTTAGTACATGACTTAATAATTGATCAACAAATCGATTTACTCTGCCTTACAGAAACCTGGTTGCAGCCGGATGAGTATGTTAGTTTAAATGAATCAACACCCCGAGTCATTCTAACTACCAGAAATCTCGAAGCACAGGCCGAGGGGGCGGTGTGGCAGCAATTTTTCACACCAGCCTATTAATTAACGAAAGACCAAGACAGACTTTTAATTCATTTGAAAGCCTGATGCTTAACCTTGTCCACCCCAGCTGTAAAACTCAGAAACCAGTCTTACTTGTTATCATCTATCGTCCACCTGGGCCTTACACAGAGTTTCTCTCTGATTTCTCAGACTTTTTATCTGATTTAGTGCTCAGCTCAGATAAAATAATTATTGTGGGTGATTTTAACATCCATGTAGATGCTAAAAATGACAGCCTCAACATGGCATTTAATCTGTTATTAGACTCAATTGGCTTCTCTCAAAATGTAAAGAACCCACCCACCACTTTAATCACACTCTAGATCTTGTTTTAACATATGGCATAGAAACTGAACATTTAACAGTGTTTCCTGAAAACCCTCTGCTGTCTGATCATTTCCTGATAACATTTACATTTACAATAATTGATTACACAGCAGTGGAGAGTAGACTTTATCAAAGTAGATGTCTTTCTGAAAGTGCTGTAACTAAGTTTAAGAATATAATCCACCCACTGTTATCATCTTCAATGCCCTGTACCAACATAGAGCAGAGCAGCTATCTGAACGCTACTCCAACAGAGGTCGATTATCTTGTTAATAATTTTACCTCCTCACTACGTACGACTCTGGATACTGTAGCTCCTGTGAAAACTAAGGCCTCAATCCAAAGTCCCTGACTCCGTGGTATAATTCTCAAACACGTAGCCTAAAGCAGATAACTCGTAAGCTGGAGAGGAAATGGCGTGTCACAAATTTAGAGGATCATCATTTAGCCTGGAGAAATAGTTTGCTGCTTTATAAGAAAGCCCTCCGCAAAGCCAGAACATCTTACTATTCGTCACTGATTGAAGAAATAAGAACAACCCCAGGTTTCTCTTCAGCACTGTAGCCAGGCTGACAAAAAGTCAGAGCTCTACTGAGCCAACCATCCCTTTAACGTTAACTAGTAATGACTTCATGAACTTCTTCACAAATAAAATTTTTATCATTAGAGAAAAAATTACCAATAATCATCCCACAGATGTAATATCATCTACAGCTACTCTTAGTACCATCAATGTTAAGTTAGACTCTTTTTCTCCAATTGATCTTTCTGAGTTAACTTCAATAATTAATTCCTCCAAACCATCAACGTGTCTTTTAGACCCCATTCCTACAAAACTGCTCAAAGAAGTCCTGCCATTAATTAATGCTTCAATCTTAAATATGATCAACCTATCTCTAATAATCGGCTATGTACCACAGGCCTTCAAGGTGGCTGTAGTTAAACCTTTACTCAAAAGCCATCTCTAGACCCAGCTGTCTTAGCTAATTATAGGCCAATCTCCAACCTTCCTTTCATATCAAAAATCCTTGAAAGAGTAGTTGTCAAACAGCTAACTGATCATCTGCAGAGGAATGGCTTATTTGAAGCGTTTCAGTCAGGTTTCAGAGCTCAGCACAGCACAGAAACAGCTTTAGTGAAGGTTACAAATGATCTTCTTATGGCCTCTGACAGTGGACTCATCTCTGTGCTTGTCCTGCTAGACCTCAGTGCTGCATTCGATACTGTTGACCATAATATCCTATTAGAGCGATTAGAACATGCTGTAGGTATTACAGGTACTGCACTGCAGTGGTTTGTATCATATCTATCTAATAGACTCCAATTTGTACATGTAAATGGAGAGTCCTCTTCAGACACTAAGGTCAATTATGGTGTTCCACAGGGTTCAATGCTAGGACCAATTCTATTTACATTATACATGCTTCCCCTAGGCAACATCATTAGAAGACATAGCATAAATTTTCACTGCTATGCAGATGACACGCAGCTCTATCTATCCATGAAGCCAGGTAACACACACCAATTAGTTAAACTGCAGGAATGTCTTAAAGACATAAAGACCTGGATGGCCGCTAACTTTCTGCTTCTTAATTCAGATAAAACTGAGGTTATTGTACTCGGCCCTGAAAATCTTAGAAATATGGTATCTAAGCAGATTCTTACTCTGGATGGCATTACCTTGGCCTCCAGTAACACTGTGAGAAACCTTGGAGTCATTTTTGACCAGGACATGTCCTTCAACGCACATATTAAACAAATATGTAAGACTGCTTTCTTCCATTTGCGCAACATCTCTAAAATTAGAAATATCCTGTCTCAGAGTGATGCTGAAAAACTAGTTCATGCATTTATTACTTCCAGGCTGGACTACTGTAATTCACTATTATCAGGATGTCCTAAAAACTCGCTGAAAAGCCTTCAGCTAATCCAAAATGCTGCAGCAAGAGTACTGACAGGGACTAGAAAGAGAGAGCATATTTCTCCTGTTTTGGCTTCCCTTCATTGGCTTCCTGTTAAATCCAGAATTGAATTCAAAATCCTGCTCCTCACATACAAGGTCTTAAATAATCAGGCCCCATCTTATCTTAATGACCTTGTAGTACCATATCACCCTATTAGAGCACTTCGCTCTTGCACTGCAGGCCTACTTGTTGTTCCTAGAGTATTTAAAAGTAGAATGGGAGGCAGAGCCTTCAGTTTTCAGGCCCCTCTTCTGTGGAACCAACTTCCAGTTTGGATTCGGGAGACAGACACTATCTCTACTTTCAAGATTAGGCTTAAAACTTTCCTTTTTGCTAAAGCATATAGTTAGGGCTGGACCAGGTGACCCTGAATCCTCCCTTAGTTATGCTGCAATAGACGTAGGCTGCCGGGGATTCCCATGATGCATTGAGTTTTTCCCTTCCAGTCACCTTTCTCACTCACTATGTGCTAATAGACCTCTCTGCATCGAATCATATCTGTTATTAATCTCTGTCTCTCTTCCACAGCATGTCTTTCATCCTGTTTTCCTTCTTTCACCCCAACCGGTCGCAGCAGATGGCCGCCCCTCCCTGAGCCTGGTTCTGCCGGAGGTTTCTTCCTGTTAAAAGGGAGTTTTTCCTTCCCACTGTCGCCAAAGTGCTTGCTCATAGGGGGTCATATGATTGTTGGGTTTTTCTCTGTATTTATTATTGTGCTATCTACTGTACAATATAAAGCGCCTTGAGGCGACTTTTGTTGTGATTTGGCGCTATACAAATAAAATTGAATTGAATTGAATTGAACCCGCCAGGGAAAGGGGGGCCCAGGCCCATCCAGACCGGGGCCCAGTGGAGCAGCGCCTCCCGGCCCCACAGAGCCCGGGACAGTCCACCTGACCCCACCACAGAGAAAACTGCACCCACCCCATCATCCACTCATCTTCCAGACTACACAAGACAATAGACGCCCAGGCTGAGATCTTCCTCCACCTCTCCTGTATCTCCCCCTCCTGCAGAGAGAGTTCCTGAAGAGAGGAAGGCTCCTGCAGGATGTGACAACCTCCCCCACCAGTTGAAGAGCCCCCCAGGTGGTTCGATGCACAGGCGGCACCCTGCGCCAGGACTGGGCCCCCATACACCCACCCGCCCACAACCCCGGCAACACACCAACCAGGACCCAAGCCCCTGAGGCTTGGCCAGGGCCCCAGCCCAGAGACGGAGTGCCCCCAGAACCTCACGCCCATCCCGGACCCACCCAGGGGCAGCCAGGCTACCAGGTCAGTAACCCACGTCCGTCAGCACAGACCCTAGCCCTGCTGCACGCAGCCACGAGGAAACCGTCACCTAAGAGCCAACAGAGCCCCTAATTGGCCATGACCGCTACCCCGGGTTGAGCCCCCAAGGAAGATGCTCCTGGGGAACCCCCCGATGCCCTAAGCCTGTCCCTACCCCCACACCAATCACAACAGTGAAGGTGGGACCAAACTAAGACCCCCCACCCCCACTAGGTGATGGAGCTGATCAAAGGAGCCCAGAGCAATTGATCTGATGTGGTGGCAGAGGCTGTATCAAGACTAATGTGATCTAATAGATAATTTCTATATTGGTTAGAATTAAGATTATTTTTATTTTTCCAGTTCATGAGGACTGTTTTCTTGGCTATGCATAGTGCAGTGAAAACCATATGGGCTATATTCTTTTCCGGAGTGACATTATCTAAGCTGCCCAACAAACATACTAAAGGGGAAGTTGGAATGTTACATTTCAGACACTTTGATAAGTCTTCACATATCTCGCGCCAAAACTTCTGAACTGGTGGACAGAACCAAAGTGCGTGGATATAATTATCCGGTGAATTGGTTTGGCAGTGTGAGCAGTTGTTGGTAGACGTAAAGCCCATCTTAAACATCCGATGACCTGTATAGTGCACTCTATGTAGTATTTTGTATTGAATTAATTGAAGACTGGGATTTCTAATTAGATGAAAAGTTTTTAAGCAAATCTGAGACCAGAAGTTTTGGTCAAAGTTAACTGATAAATCCGCTTCCCATTTTGCAATAGGAAGTGATATTGATTCATCTGTTTTAGAAAGCATTCTGTATATTTTGGATAGTAATTGGGGGTTTTAAGAGAAAGAAACTGAACCACACTTGGTGGTGTTTGTAGTTCATCTTGACCTGGTTTAAATCTCTTTTTTACTATGGATTTAATTTGTTGATATTCTAAAAATCTTTTCTTGTTGATCCCATATTGTGTAACTAGTCTGTCAAATGAAATAAATTCTGTTCCTTCTAGTATATGTTCTAAATATTTGATTCCTTTACTACTCCAATCTGAAAAGTTTATCATATTATTGTTTTGTAATATGTCAGGGTTGTTCCAGATAGGTGTACGTTTGCATGGGATTAATGAAGACTCAGTCAGCTTCCGAAACTCCCACCATGCTGTCAGAGAGGAGCTGATGTTGATGCTTTTGAAGCATTCATGTCGTTGGATGTTTGAGCTGATAAATGGTAGATCTGAAATCTCTAGATTATTGCAAAGTGCTTGTTCTACATCAAGGTTCATCTAAGAGGGTATGTTTTTGCCATCCTGAGATAAACTGAAGCCTGTTGGCTAAGAAGTAGTGCTGAAAGTTAGGTAGTTCTAATCCTCCTTTATCCTTGGTCTTTTGTAGTGTTTTTAAGCTTATACGTGGGGGCTTATTTTTCCAAAGGAATTTGGACATGTATGAATCTAGAGATCTGAACCAATCTTGCGGCGGTTTAGTTGGGATCATTGAGAATAAATAATTTATTTTTGGTAATACCATCATTTTTATAGCGGCAACCCTTCCCATGAGTGATATGGGTAGACATTTCCACCTAGCCAGATCACCTTCTACTTTCTTTAAAAGTGGGATATGGTTTAATTTAGTTAGATCTGCAAGCTTGGGAGAAACATTAATACCTAAATATTTTATATTTCCCGATTGCAGTGGAGTAGAAGAGGAATTATGGAAGGAGCAATTAATCGGAAGGACTGTAGATTTTGACCAGTTAATTGAGTAATCTGATATTCTTGCAAAAGAGTTTATCAGTTCAATCACCCCAGAGATATTGGTTTGTGAATTTTGGAGAAAGAGTAACACATCATCCGCATAAAGGCTGATTTTATGTTCCACGTTCTTGCATTTTATGCCCTTAATTACTGGGCATCTATCTTTGCCTTTAAACAATAATTCTGATGGCAAAAGAACCAAACGGGATAGGCAAAAAAGAAAAAAGAAAAAAAAGAAAACAGTTACAGTACACACAAGCACCTCCCATTGTAAATGGTCCATGACAACACAGCGAGGCCACGAAGGCCGTCCAGATTTGAAGGACAGGTGGGCCCACCCTATTCCAAGATGCATTGCAGCGTGGTGGTGGAACATATATGTCAGGGGATTTCTAAAAATCACCCCGCAGTTCTTCAGCTAAGACACCTGAGTTTGAAAACACAAACACTGCAGCTGTCTTTTACTCGCGAGGGCAGTCATGGACACAAGACCTGCATCTCATCACTGTCTGCGTGCTTTATTTATACAAGCTTGAGTCTGTGTGTGTGTGTACAAAAATAACAGAGTTATTCTAAGAACTCAGAGCTGAGGTTCCCCTTTTCTAAATCTGCATGTTCTAGAACAGAGGAAGCTGCTAGTTGGTAAATAGGTTTATCATCACAAAAGTTATTAGGTCAAAAGTCACATAGACATTTGCTTAGTGATCCTAAAAGAGCACATTTCATGTAGCTGATAACACAAATACATGATTTTCCTTTGACAATATATTTGGGTCCAGAGATGGAGCAGCGCTCTCTCTCTGGGTCTTTGAGGCTGTTTTCTGTTTGAGTCTGGCTTCAGTTCAGTCTAATTTAGCAGCTGTGACATCAGAGATTGTAGGGGAGGAACAGCCACACCTACAGGTGAGTTTGCCTCCCAGAAACAGAGCGTGAACATCACCTCTGTCTGCGCTGTGTTGGTCACAAGCTTTGTTCTGGGCTTTTACAGTTTTTTCTGATGGCTTGAGCACATTTTTTGTAACTATTGGCTATTTTTGCAAAACTCTACACACAAACAAGAAAACTCTTCACCAAATCAGAAAACATTGTAGTTTTCTTGTAAAAGCGAATAACCCTTGCTTAACTCTCCACACCTTTGTAAAAATGGTATTTTTGTATCCAACAGTTAACACAAGCAATCATATTAATAAGCACACAATGCACCAACTACACACTGATGGTATGAACAAAAAACACATCTGACTTTTGCTTTCTCTGTGCACAAGGTAGGCTATGTCAGTTTGAGCTCATACTTTTGTCATAGATCCGTAAGCATAGAGGGATCCAAACTTCAAGTACTGGTGTTTATTCACACACATCAAAACAAACACAAGTGTTTATTTCCAAGTATAGGATTATTTGCAATCACCATATTGACTATATGGGTTTCTTGGTCTGCAGTGAACATGCTTCCTCTGCCCCCCAGCATCTGGTCATCTAGCTTTTCTGTAAAGTAACAATTTCAGTATTTTTACATCTATGGTATTGTTATGTTTCTCATTAGCATGGCAGTGCTACAAGTCTTAGTGCAGAGTGACTGTACTAACCGATTCTCATTTCAAAATGTCCTTATGATGCTTGCTACAGTGTAGCGGCTCGAGTTAGGCTGAACCCGTTGGCCAGCTTCCCTCAGGGTCACTCCACGGTTGATTACATGGTCCACTATTGTAGCTCTGATGTCATCTGCAATTCTATTTCTTACTCTTCTTACCATTCCGCTCCCCCCTCCTCGTCCTCCTCTTGCTCCTCCTTGTCCTTGTCATCCTCTTCGTCCTACTTCTTCACCTCCACGTCCTCTTCCTCGGCCTCCTCTCCTTCTCACTCTTCCTGCTCCCTCCATTGTATTCCACACACAGAGCTTACCTGTATTATAGTGCTTAGGCTGATTGCAAAGTGAACTAATTATCTAAAAAAGTTTTCACATGTGACAGTGTGCCAGACAGTTGGCAAAATAGTGTAAATAATGGCCATAAATGTGTATAGTTTTGCTAGGAGTGTGTTGATCATTTGGAAATTGAGTGTAAAGCAGTGAGTTGTGTTTACAGTTCTGCAAAAAGAGTGCTGTGCAGTGGATTGTAGCTACAGGTTTGCAAAGCGTGTGTTACAAAATGGCAAACTGAGTGCAAAGCAGTGTTTGTGCTTTTAGTTTTGCAAACTCAGTGAGTGGTTTTGCTATAAGTATTAATAGTTTTAGAAATTGTGCTATAAGAATCACAGTTAGGGTTTAGTATTCAGAAAAAACTGTAAGTGGAGGGTGTTGGGTCTAAACTCAGACCCCGCTGTATCCAGGACTTATTCCTGTGAAAGAAAAACAAGGCAACAGCGATTGATCATTTACTTGCAAGGGAGGCCCCGTCGGTATCTCAGCTCATTACGAATGACCCCGACGATGGCCTCCTCTAGCTGCCTTTTATTGAAAACATTCAAAAAATAGTTTACAAACACCTCCCCTCGTAACCCCCCTTGGTTACAAAGACAAGGCACTGTATGCACGTGTGTCTGTGTGTGTGTGTGTTATGCAAGAATGTGTGTGTGTGTGTGTGTTCTCCTGCTGACCAAAGGGTCATAAAAACATAAAAGCAGGAGGAACATCCTTGGTCATAAAGAGGATTGTCTCCCCCACACCCAATGTATGGTTTACCATAGATAACACAGTGAAACCATACAAAGGGCAGGAAGTTTTACCAAACATCAAACAGACCTTTACAAGGATGTGTCTGTGATAAAAACACTACTGCCCCCCTCCCAGAACCTCGAGAATCTGGGGAGGGGAGGACAGAAAGTATTTCTTTCATCACAGAGTTAAAACAATGTAGAGATGGTAAGCATAAAAATGGCAATATTTAACAATTCACTTTAACAGAGGGCGTTAAAGAGTGTTGTAAGCCAAGAAATGAAGAAAAGATGCCAAAAACAGTGAAAGGAGGGGACAGTGGTTGTATAAAATTCAAAGGAGAGTAGGTGAAATAAGGAGAACAGGAAGGGGGAGTAGGAGAGAGGATTTGGTCATAAAAATAAACAATACAACTAGATCTTGTTGAGCTACTGTAAAAGGACTCTAGAAGTAAAAATTATCAGGCCCTATTCCCGTATTTAAAGGAGAGTAAATTGTTTGGAAGGATTTGAGTTTTTTTCTGTTTGGTTAGTTTTTTTGAGCGACGTTCCACACTCCATACCAGTCTGTGACGTCAATGCACCATTTATTGTTTGCCAACCACCAATAAAATTTGGAAAAAGAAGAAGGCGTGGCCCTCTCACACTCTTGCGGTAAAGTCCCGCCTCCTTCCAGAATGCAGCTCACCTGTGTGTCCGTGTTTAGTGTCCAGGTGTGGAGTGGAGCTTGTTGTTGGTGTGTGTGAAGAAACTGTAAGTTTGCTTTGTTTCTATGGGCTCAGATTGTGGTCATAAATATTTTGTACTTGTAAATCAGTTTTGTATGTGTAAAAAGAATTTGTGTATGCGTAAAAAAGATTTGTGTGTGGACTTAAACCCTGCAAGTCACAAGTACGAATTTTGACCCTATTTTTCTTCCTTTCATCTGATTGGTCAATGTCATGTCAATCACAAATGTAACAATCCAATCAGAGAACAGATGGGTTTGGCTGTCGGAGGGGCGCTTTTTTGAACTGCAGGTCCTTGAAGGGTAATACAGTTTGAAGCTGGAGGATCTCTATATAAATATCCGATAGCAGCTAGGTCCCCTAACTTTCAGCAGCTGTTGAAAGGATAAAGTTGTGGTATGTCAGTGGTTAGAAATACCATCATTACTTTAGGTTTAGTTTAACACAAAGTCAGGGCTGACCCGGGACCATTGCTGTGAGTCACAGTGCGCAGCATAAAAGTCCTTTCACATCGGACACAGGATGTGCTGCTAATGCTAACAAAAAGCAAAGGATCCAGAATTAGTTGCGCAGGCTGATGAGCTCTGTGGGTTTTTGCAGCAGCTCTAACTGTACTAGATGCACCTGCTCCTTGTCGTTTCTATCTCTGACTTTATGTCCTCTACAAGAGTTTCGGGTTTTTTGCTAGTTCTTCAAATGTGCAATAAAAACATGTATGCTAATCCATAACGAAGAAAGCTCTCCAAAACTACTGCATCATAAAATGTTGGCTCTGCTCCCACAGACTCTTCACTCCAAACAAAGAGAGGAGGTGTAACAGGTTTTACCTTTTTTAAATGGGAATCAGACTGACAGGATCAAGCGAAACCAAAGTTATTAGTAAATAGCACTCTGTAGTATCTGGCAGCAGTTTAAACTGTTGGTTAATCACTGAAACTATGAACTTTTCTCTGTTGAAAATAAATAAGATTAAAGTAAAGTATCTGTGAAGATGTTATTCAGTCTGTTTTTCAGTGTGAAACAGTAAAAATGACCAATTTACAATAAAAACATTTGCACCAAATTAAACCATTTTATTTCACTGTAGAGAAATAATATGAACTGTACCTAAGAGCCTTAGGAAATTAAAGCAGATTGATTTTTTTTTAAGTGTAGGAGAGCAACAGATGAAAAAAAGTTAATATAACGAAAAATAAAATAAATGCAAACAAGTCAGTTTTTTTTTTTACATTTTCATACAGTTTTGTCAGAGTAGATCCTAATTTGAGCTATAAATACTTAAAAATACTTAAAAATCTTTAAAAATACTTTTAAAAAAACCCTGCTGCCTATTTTTTAATGGCTCATTAGTGAAACTGGTCAAACAGGTTGTCAAACCGGTTTGGTTGGCCACCATTTTGAAGTAGTGCCATCGTATTCGTGTGTGTGCGCAGGTGTGCTGGGGCTATGCGAGTTGATGTGTGGAAACACACAGGGCGTCAGTGGGGGTTATATGAGTTCATGTGTTTTTAACTGGGTTTTAACTTAATCAAACCATAGGGTTTTTAATTAAACTATTTTTATCAATTTGGTGTGTCTCAACATTCGGTTATGCAGACATATGTGTTCTTAAAAGCAATTCTTTGTTTTGTGGGCGGAGTGGAAGCCTTTCTGCTTCACAGTGCACCTTAACAAAGGTGGAATGCTTTTTATTTACATCGAGTCAAAAGTGTTGGTAATAGTGTTTTAATCACACTAATTTTGTGATTCTGACAATATCTCAGCTTGCAGTGATGCAAACATTTTAATTTAAAAACGGCACAAATGGGAATTTCTTCTGAGTGGGCAATGTCAGCCTGTTCACAAGTATTAATGATAGGTTTGTAGCATAAACCTATTCGCTGGAACGTTAAGGACAATTTAATTACACAGCAAAGCAAGACACGAGTAGGCAAAGTTCTTTATGTTTCTCGTGCACGGGAGAGAACTGGACAAACGCCGTTCCTTCACTTGACCTCAGTTGCTCTCGTCCGCTCCCCCGTAACACTGCTCTTTTATTGTGGTTACATGAATATGCACAGGTTCATTAACATATGACATAGGTATACATGTGAACAAAGAATAGGGCTTTGGAGTTGATACGCATCTTCTCTGATGTGTATTTCTGGGAACCACGTTTAAAGCAAGCACAAGACTTCTTTCTCAAAGTGTGCCTTCCTGAACTTCTTGGGAAATACTTCACCAAACAACGTGCTGCTCTAAATAGCCTGTAATGTTTCATTTTGTGGTTCAAGATTGATGCCAGCTCTGTGTTGCCATGTAAATAGTTTGCATTTCATTTTTATGTACTTGCTAAGTACATGTGAACAGATCAAGAATAAAAAACAAACAAATATACTGTTCTTTTCTGTTTTATTGAAACTACTTCACACAAAGTACAATTATTTTCAATGAACTACACATGCAACACAACATTCAATTTATGAATACTCAACAAGAGCAAGTTTCATTTGGCGCTGGTTTGACAACCACACTGGGGCACATATTCACCAAAACACAGCAAACCTTAACAATCTTATCAAGCAGTGTTGTGTTTATTTCTGCTCTGCCCTGTTCATTGCACACACAATCCTTCGTCTGCCCTTTAGCTTCCGTGATGCTGTCTGTCCGATCGCCACTGTCCACATTTACAGCTGGTACCTCAACCTCACTTATCCAACACAACTGCTGTCCACTGCCTCCATGACATGGTGATTTTGTTGTTGGTCTTCATCAATCACTTCTGCACGGGGCACACCTTCAGACTCTGCAGCTGTATAACAAAAGCCTGTAAGATAAAATTAGTGCATACACATAAGGTAAATGTACACCAATATTCCAATGACAGGTGTGTGATTCATTTGGAAGTTATGTGCGGATTAGTGTACAATGAGAGCAATTTAGTATGTTTTTAGAGGCCCATGTGCAGCGTTGGTGCCCAGTCTGGATTTGTTACATTCATTTCATATGCTGCTTTGCCTGCAATAATGCTAAATCATAAGCTACTCAGTCGACATGATGACATGACGTGGTTCTGCAGCGTCACACATTAGCATGTTTTATCTCATTATCTATGACCTCAGCACATTGAAAATAACACTAAAAGCCTTTTAATCGTGATATGAATTAATTTAGAACTCACCGGAAAGAAAATGCGGAGAGCAAACCAACAAAAAGCTGGGGATTGCACAGAACTCGATCCGCTCGTCTCACCGCTGCAATGCAAGCCTGACGTCTTTGTTTAGTAATATCGGATACATGGGATCCCTCACGTTGCCTCCAGGATGGAAAATGATGAAAAGAGAGCCCATTACCCAGCTTCTTGCTTTCACGATCGTGTAATCTAACGTTGCAACTGCCACCACATCACGTACGAACCATAGCTGAAGCTGTATCCTGTGTCTGGCCTACTGTCATGGCGAAAGGGGGCGTGGCCCAGCTCCCGTGACATCACGCTCCAAAGCCCTATACCTTGTGTGTGTGTGTGTGTATCTGTGTGTGTGGGGGGTCAAGATGTGACCCCAGGAAGACTCCCCAAAGCCGTCCATCTAAACAAAAGGCACTTAGACTAAAACAGATATAGACACATTTATCCTACCATAAAACAATAAGACAAGGTACAACCTCTCCCATGCTCCCAAAGCACTCTGGAATGCACACAAAGTTTGCAGACTATTAAGGATCAAACCTCTACCAATCTACAACTAATTATAAAACTCTAAGCATATATGAGTAGATATTTCTAAGCATAAATGACAATCAACAATGCAAAACCTGACAGTTTCATTTAATCAACCACTAGTTTTAATCTAACTAGTTTTTACGCATCTACTGGGGTTTCTTTCACGAGTTGATGCGATCATTTTATTTAAAAATCGGGATTTCGGAATGTTGAACTAAGAGGGAGACGGAGCAAGCTAGTTTTTTAACACAGTAAATGGTCACAAATAACATTCACCCCCTTTAGAAAATAGAAGTTATTGGGCTTCTAAAACACGTTGCACACGATGTCACCTTTTCCCCAAAGCAGCCAGTATCACTCTTTTCAAACTACATGTGTTTTAATCACACTTATATTGTGATTCTGATGTCCCAGCATGCAGCGATGCGTGCCTTTTATTTTAAAAACGGATCAAACGGGAATTTCTTCCGTAAGGGGTTTCATGGTTTCAGAGTAGTTTTTAACACAACAGATGGTCGCAAAAAACATCCAGCCCTTTAGAAAATAAACGCTGCAATGATACTTCTAAAACCAGTCGCACAGACCCGCTCCGTCTTTTCAACAGCCGGTTAATTGTTTGAATTTGTTCAGGATTGCAACAGTCCACTGTGGGTATCACTTAGGCTACGTTCACACTGCAGGTCTTAATGCTCAATTCCGATTTTTTGATCAAATCCGATTTTTTTGTCTGCTTGTTCACACTACACATAAAATGCGACATCAAACGCGCTCTAGTGTGAACGCTCAAAGCGGCCCGCATGCGCAAAAGAAGATGTCACACACAACTCGCTCTGTTTAGACCCAGAGCAAACAATATTGTTTGACTGATTGCCCTTAATATAAAGACTTCGGACTTTATGTGTCCAGATTTTTGCTTTAAGTTATTTTGTTATTTACATAATAATTTAAATAACCTAATAATGATGCTTTTTGCTGTTTTAGAGGAGCGGTGCTTCAAAGGATAGTTGCAGATTTCTGTCAGAATCTGCAGAAAATACAGTAAAAATAAAATGTTCACATTTCTCCAATGTTGTCTTCCCAACAGTTTCACCGGATGGTAGGAAATCGTTCGCGATGTCCTATCGGGCGCTTCTCCGGCGCTGATAATTGGCGTCTGTCTTGTGTCAGTGACGTAAAAGACGGATTTAATGCGACTTGACCGTTCAAACAGCAGTCGCTTTCTAAAACATCGGATATGTATCGGATTCAGTACCACATACGAAAGTGACCCAGATCGGATTTGAAAATATCGGATTTGTGCCGTTCACACTGTCAACCAAGATCGGATACGGGTCGCATAGGGGCGAAAAAATCAGATTTGATGCGCTTTCGCCTGCAGTGTGAATGTAGCCTTAGTTGTTGTGATTCCTTAGGAAAAGGTAAAAGATAGGTGTATCTAGGGTTGCCAAGCGTCCCTTAAAAAATGCAATCGTCCCGTATTTAGAAACAAAAGTACACGTCCTGTATTGAGCTAATAAGGGACGCACTTTGTCCCGTAATACAGTGAGAATCAAAAGTAGTCTATAAATGTTAATGCCATTAACGCTTTGATTGAAAACATAATTCCCAGCCCCTCTCCTGCTTTGTGACCAATGAGCTGACAGCACACTTATGACAATTCGAGTATGACGATTCAGATTACCGCTTATCTCATTGGTCGAGGAAAGGTCGCTTACGGAGAAAATACCGGAAGACAACAGATGACCACAACAAGAAGCATGGCCAACAGGGAAACAAACGCCGACACTGCGGTGCAAGTCTCGGACGACAGTACACCTAAAGCTGGGCATACACTGATACACTGCGCGATTTTTTCAATCACGTTATTCAGCTCCTGCTCAAACTGCACAATTGACTCACAGGGGTTATAAGTTCGTAGGTCACGATGCAGGGTCTCACACTATACGGCCCGATGCTCTGATGCAACCTGAGTGCTCACACTGTGCGTCCATAAAATGAAGGTTTTAACAGAAAATCTGTCGCTCACTCTCCCTCTCTGTCTTTCACTCACACAGACATGCACACCACCACCATCAACTTTGCTAAATTGCTAATGAAAAACATTGATCAGGCAGCTGTGATTGAGCAGCAATGTAAATCCAACTATTTTCACGGTTGTTGTGGTCGTGATAATTTTGTGATGCCACATCGAAAAGGCTCGGATGAGCTTTCCAAAGTTATTTTTATAATCATCATTACCATTCCATTAATAACACTATGGAAATTGCATTCAGATGTTCAAACATACTGGTATCATATTAGTCTTTATTACAGGTCCAGTAAGAACCACTTTAAACTGTTGAGTTGAATCTATAGTCTTAAAATGTTTATAGGCAGATTACATTGCATTATTTGAAAGGCTCACCTCTGAATATAATCTGGGCCTAAAGGTCTTGACAGGAAACTGCAGGTTTGCAGAGTATGCTTTGCAGGAAATGAAACAGAAAGCAGAGTCTCAGGAGACTCTCACTAGTTTATTCTCTATTATCTTTTATTCATTTATATCTTTGGATTAAGCTTTTAGTAGAGATTCTTGATTAAAACATTTATTCAACATATTACATATATAGTTCCAGTTAGGTTATTACATGTAAGGATGCGCCTCTGTTCTGGTGAAAGGTCAGAAGTGCAACGGGTGAGATGAAAGAGCATTTAAAGACGAGACACATACACACACATATTAGAGAGAATCATTTATAGGTGAAAGTTTAATCATGTTTTGCTTATGGCTGCAAAATTGTGCCTTCGTACGTGACAGTTTGTTCCAGACGATAAGCGAGCGTCCGGCAGTGACAGGAAGCACCTGGCTTCGAGGCGAAGAGAATGTTCTTTTAAACTATGTTAAAAGTCATTGTAGTTTTGATTTGACGTATGCATGTATTGTGTTTATCTGACGCAAGAGGGGGCGTTAAACCCTGATGTATAAAAGCATTGCTGTGTCATTGCTGGGCGGAGATCTGATGCTGTCTGCATCTCCCCCACGCTGCGTGTGTTTCATTAAAATCTTCGTTGACTCCACCTGACTGGGTCAGTGTGTTATTCCGATCTACCACATCTCTCTCATCCTTAAAATGAACCTTAACAGTGACATCGTGTGCAACGTGTTTTAGAAGTAGCTCAATAGCTTCTATTTTCTAAAGGGGGTGAATGTTCTTTGTGACCATTTACTGTGTTAAACAACTAGCTTGCTCCGTCTCCCTCTTAGTTCAACATTCCGAAATCCCGATTTTTAAATAAAATGATCGCATCAACCAATGAAAGAAACCCCAGTAGATGCGTAAAAACTAGTTAGATTAAAACTAGCGGTTGATTAAATGAAACACTTGTGAACAGGCTGACATTGCCCATTCAGAAGAAATTCCAATTTGTGCCGTTTTTAAATTAAAATGTTTGCATCACTGCAAGCTGAGATATTGTCAGAATCACAAAATTAGTGTGATTAAAACACTATTACCAACACTTTTGACTCGATGTAAATAAAAAGCATTCCACCTTTGTTAAGGTGCACTGTGAAGCAGAAAGGCTTCCACTCCGCCCACAAAACTGCTTTTAAGAACACATATGTCTGCATAACCGAATGTTGAGACACACCAAATTGATAAAAATAGTTTAATTAAAAACCCTATGGTTTGATTAAGTTAAAACCCAGTTAAAAACACATGAACTCATATAACCCCCACTGACGCCCTGTGTGTTTCCACACATCAACTCGCATAGCCCCAGCACACCTGAACGCACATACGCACACACACAAAACCGGTCAAACAGGTTGTCAAACCGGTTTGGTTGGCCGCCATTTTGAAGTAGTGCCATTACTACTCTCATTGACTCAGAAAGGGTTGGAAGAAGTTCTGCAGTGATAACACACTGAAATGTACTTTGAAAAAGTGTGTTGTACATAAAAGCTGTGGTAGGATTTAATATTTTTTTCTGCTGGCTTGACTATAAAAACTAAGAGCCTGAAATTTTATCCTGTAGGTAGGTAACAAACCAATCATTTTTCCAAAAAATGTTTTGAAAAGTAACATTAATTATAAATTTACATAACAAAGCTATGTAAGTATATTCTCACTGTTTAAAAAAACAAAAACAAAAATGAATACAAATTCTGACACATTCAACAAAATGGCTACGGCAATCGTCACATTCATATTAGTTATCAAAATAAAACCATACTGTTAATGTTTTTTTAATTTAAAAAATGGGAGAAAAAAGACCATTTTAAATCCATAAGTCTTATGACAGAAACTAATCTGAAAATCTGCCTTCCCTCCCACTTGTCATCTGTCCTGATCTTCAGGTGAAGTCCCGCCTCCTTCCAGGAAGCAGCTCACCTGTGTGTCCGTGTTTAGTGTCCAGGTGTGGAGTGGAGCTTGCTGTTTGTGTGTGTGAAGAAACTGTAAGTTTGCTTTGTTTCCTCCTTTAACAGTTTGTCTTTAGGAACTTTACTGTTTGTTCAGCTCATGTTTGATTTCTTCACATAACAAACTGTGTGTGTTTGTATTTCTGGAAACAAAACCGTTGTCTCTTCATTAACCCGCAGAAGCGGGTCAAAAACAGCCCGGTGAGGTTATTTTCTAGCAATATCAAATTAACGAAAGTAATTTCGTATTCCAAGGGTTCCTCAAAAAATGTGTTTTTGATATTGATTATTTCACACAGCATGTACTAAGAGAGAGCAACATTGAGCATTCACACAGGGATTCATTCCCAGTGATTGTGTCACTATAGATAAGGTCACATTTCAACAATACATATCAAACAAGTCCATCAAGTACTGCTTAAAGATCTTCTGGTTTTGTGATGCACGCGTCCCCTATGAAACATCTGGAAAAGTTTCCACAGGGCAAACCGGGAAGAAGTTCAGAAGAATCTGAGGAAAAACATTGTCAGCTGTTGTGTAGTACACTCACAAACACAAGACATTGTATGGTGATTACAGCTGGAAACATTTAGTTTGTCAAAACTCCACAGAGAGAGATGGCAAAGCAGAAATAAAGAAAAATAATCTGGGCAGTTACACACATGTATACACTCTGACACACAAAAAATGCTGATATTGTTCTGCTGCTGTTATGCTTTTGAAAATTGAAAAAGGTATTTTTTTAAAGTGTTAAAAAAATACAACATATTCCACAGATGTGGAGGTTATTATCGTTAACGAAAACCAACGAAATAACGAAAACTAGAAGTGAAAAAACATTTTCGTTAACCGAAATAAAAATAAAAACAAAAAAAGGAAAACTAACTAAAACTGTAATGAGTGTTCACAAAACTAACTAAAATTAACTGAATTTATAGCAAAAATGTGTTTAGTTTTCGTTGATGTGTGCGTGTCATACAATAGTCAAGGGTGAAAATGAAGTTTAGTTTCCAGGTTTTTTTCTTGCTGTGTCTCATTATGCCAGCAGGTGGCAGTACGTTAGTCGAGTCGTCTGTGTCGCTGCTCCGTCCACGCGCAGAATCATGTCAGGAAAAGTCTGGAGAAAGCACCAGAGTTCAGTTTGGGATTACTTTGAATGTGACTGTGTTTTGGATAAAGCAAGTGTCTTGTAGTGGAAAGAGACAAATTATGAGGGACATTTCTAAAAGGAAAAAAATCCCACAAACCTTAAAGTGCACTTGAAAAGCTCACACAAGAAGGCTAACCTAGCTTACCTTGAGAAGGTAAGGGAGCACGCCCAACCCTCATCCCCAGAAACAGAAGCTAACCCCAGGCAAGGCAGCGTGATGCATCCCGAGACAACAGGACTGGGATATCTACATAACTGTGTGAGTCAATTGCCTTAACACCCGGTGCTGCAAGAGTTAATAGTCTCAAGCAACATACCCAAGGATAAGCAGAAGAGAATGACTGATATGATGAAACTGGGATTTTGTTACACTTTATTGCAAACACAACTAAAACTATAACTGAAACTAATCAAAACTAAACTGAAACTAAGGATTTTCCAAAAAATAAAAACTAAACTAAACTAGCAAACAATTAGTAAAAACTAATTAAAACTAATATAAAATTGAAAATCTGAAGTCAAAACGAAATAAAAATAAAAACTAATGAAAATTGCAAAACTATTAAAACCCTGCACGTGACAGACTGATGCTTTTGCACATCCAGTTTGAATACTATTTAAAGCTGAGAGTCTCATTTCAAGTCCCTGTTTAAACATTTTTTTTTAACTTGAATGCTTTTATTGAACAGCTAAAATATTTTTTTTTAAATAAAAAATACCTGCTTCTGTCTGAAAGTAAATAAACTGAATCTGAGGGTAAAACTAATTACAAATATTCAAATCTCAGATCTGCAGTTTATAAATGTTCCAGTAGAGTATTACTGCATTGAAATTATTCTTTTTGGTAAGTTAGTTCAACCTAATACTTTTATTATGCTGGTGCTTTAAGCTCTAAACTGTAGTATAATTTAAATGGCAGTCTATGGGTTTCTACAAACAGATACTATAGTAGTGCATGCGGATAGTGAATCTAACACTTTAACTTTTGTTTCAACGGTGAGTTATAAATATTTTTACAGCAGCACTGAGAGCATCTTTAATCAACAGTTTTATAAATCCTTCATCCCATCCATCCATCCATCCATCCATCCATCTTCATCCGCTTTATCCGGGGCCGGGTCGCGGGGGCAGCAGCATAAGCAGAGAAGCCCAGACCTCCCTCTCCCCAGCCACCTCCTCCAGCTTATCCGGGGGAACACCAAGGCGTTCCCAGGCCAGCCGAGAGATATAATCTCTCCAGCGTGTCCTGGGTCTGCCCCAGGGCCTCCTCCCGGTGGGACATGCCCGGAACACCTCACCCAGGAGGCGCCCAGGAGGCATCTTTGTCAGATGCCCGAACCACCTCAGCTGGCTCCTTTCGATGTGGAGGAGCAGCGGCTCTACTCTGAGCCCCTCCCGGATGGCCAAACCTCTCACCCTATCTCTAAGGGAGAGGCTAGCCACCCTTCGGAGGAAGCTCATTTCTGCCGCTTGTATCCGCGATCTCGTTCATTCGGTCACTACCCACAGCTCGTGGCCATAGGTGAGGGTAGGGACATATATCGACCGGTAAATTGAGAGCTTCGCTTTTACACTCAGCTCCCTCTTCACCACAACGGACCGGTGCAGCGTCCGCATCACTGCAGCCACAGCACCAATCCGTCTGTCGATCTCCGGCTCCCTTCTCCCATCATTCGCGAACAAGACCCTGAAATACTTGAACTCCTCCACTTGGGGCAGGAACTCATCCCCGACCCGGAGTGGACACTCCACCCTTTTCCGGCTGAGAACCATGGCCTCAGATTTGGAGGTGCTGATCATTCCTGCTGCTTCCCACTCAGCTGCGAACCGTGCGAGCTGGAGGCCTTCACCCGATGAAGCTGACACAACCACATCATCCGCAAAAAAGCAGAGATGAGATTCTGAGGCCACCGAAGTGAAAGCCCTCCGCCACTTGGCTGCACCTAGAAATCCTGTCCATAAAATTTATGAACAGAACCGGCAACAAAGGGCAGCCCTGGCGGAGCCCATCACCCACCGGGAACGAGTCCAACTTATTGCCGGCAATGCGAACCAAGCTCTTGCAGCTCTCCAAAAGTTGAATCTGTTCATCTGGACGTAGCGTTTTGTGGGAGAAACGTTTCGTCACTCATCCAAGTGACTTCTTCAGTCTCAGCTGACTGCAGGTTTCCCCAAACTTTATAAACAGTACATTTGCATAATGACTGAAACCAGCCCACTGAAGGAACAATGGGCTGTGAGGTCAGTTCCTTAATCATAATTATGCAAATTCCCATGACCATTGATCAACAATCACTGACCAAAACCCACTGATCAAAGAACACTGATCAATGGCCATGAGTACCATTCACAGAGAGTTGGGGAATGGCTGCAATCACAGTGTTGTAAGATGGCGAAAGATGTACCCTTAGGCCCCCTCCTCGATTCAGAGATGGTCTTTCCCTCTTCACGTAAATGGCCTCCTTGACTCCGCGCTCAAACCAGCGTTCCTCCCTATCCAGGATGTGTACATCCTCATCATTGAAAGAGTGTCCGCTGGCCTGTAGGTGTAAATAGACTGCAGGAGACAATAGACAATAGTCCTGGCCTGATGAGGTTGCTCTTCTGTGTTGTGCCATCCGCTTCGCTAGAGGTTGTTTGGTTTCCCCGATGTATAAATCCTGGCAATCCTCCTGGCACTTAACAGCGTACACTATGTTACTCTGTTTGTGTCGGGGGACCCGATCCTTGGGGTGGACCAGTTTTTGGCGCAGCGTGTTTTGGGGTTTAAAAGCCACAGAGACCCGGTGTTTAGAAAAAATGCGTCTCAACTGTTCCCATACTCCTGACACATATGGGATCACTACAGGTTTTCGCTTGGGCAGCGGTTGTCCTTCTCTCCTGGATCGGCTGGAGCTTTCTTTAGGTGCCTTTCCCGCTTTGACAAAAGTCCAGCTGGGATAACCACATTTACTCAGGGCCTTCTTGATGTGCTGTTCTTCTGCCTCCCTGGCTGCTGTGTCAGTGAGGATGGTGTTCGCTCTGTGTTGTAGCGTCCTGATGACACCCAGTTTGTGCTCCAGTGGATGATGAGAGTCAAACCTTAGATACTGATCCGTATGTGTAGGTTTACAGTACACGTCAGCCTTGGATGTCCCCCATTACTGATGGAAATCTCACAGTCTAAGAAGGCTAACCTGCCACTTTTCATATCCTCCCTGGTGAATTTGATGTGTCGGTCCACCGAGTTAATGTGATCCGTGAAATGTAGTACGTCCTGAGATTTGATTTTCACCCAGGTGTCATCCACATATCTGAACCAATGGCTTGGTGGTGCAACGGTTGTATAGGGATCGAATGGCCCATAGCAATGGGCCAGACACCCCATACTCCCACAACACCTCCTACAGGACACCCCGAGGGACACGGTTGAATGCCTTCTCCAAGTCCACAAAACACATGTAGACTGGTTGGGCAAACTCCAATGCACCCTCAAGTATCCTTGAGAGGAAAAAGAACTGGTCCAGTGTTCTGCGACCAGGACGAAAACCGAATTGTTCCTCCTGTATCCGAGGTTCGACTAGTGGACAAACTCTCCTTTCCAGCACCCTGGCATAGACTTTCCCAGCGAGGCTGAGGAGTGTGATCCCCCTGTAGTTGGAACACACCCTCCGGTCTCCCTTCTTAAAGATGGGGACAACCACCCCGGTCTGCCAGTCCAGGGAAACTGCCCCTAATCTCCATGTAACATTGTAGAGGCGTGTCAACCAGGACAGCCCTACAATGTCCAGAGCCTTCAGGAACTTGGGGCGGACCTCATCAACACCAGGGGCTCTGCCACCAAGGAGTTGTTTAACTGCCTCAGTGACCTCGACCCCAGAAATTGGCGGGTCATTCCCCTCATCCCCAGACTCTGCTTCCTCCTCGGAAGACGTGTCAGTGGGATTAAGGAGGTCCACATAGTATTCCTTCCACCGCCTGACAATTTCCTCAGTCGAAGTCAGCAGCACTCCGCCAGCACTATACACAGTGCAGGTAGAGCACTGCTTTCCCCCCCCTGAGACGCCTGACGGTTTGCCAGAATCTCTTTGAGGCACTTCGAAAGTCTTTTTCCATGGCCTCTCTGAACTCCTCCCACACCCAAGTTTTTGCTTCAGTCACTGCCCGAGCCGCATTCTGCTTGGCCTGTCGATACCTGTCGGCTGCCTCCGGAGTCCCACAGGCTAACCAAGCCCGATAGGAATCCTTCTTCAGCCTGGTGGCTCCCTTCACCTCTGGTGTCCATCATTTGATTCAGGGATTACCACCATGGCAGGCACCAGCCACCTTGCAGCCGCAGCTCAATGCAGCAGCTTCGGCAATCAGACTCAATCTCCCCAGTCTCCCTCGGAATGCTGTTGAAGCTCTGCCGGAGGTGTGCGTTGAAGATCTCGCAGACTGGGGCCTCCCAGCACACCCTCACTACGCGTTTAGGTGCACCGAGTCTGTCCAGCGTCCTCCCCCGCCACCTGATCCAACTCACCACCAGGTAGTGATCAGTTGACAGCTCAGCCCCTCTCTTTACCCGAGTGTCCAGAAGATATGGTCGCAGGTCTGGTGATACGATTACAAAATCGATCATCGACCTGCGACCTGGAGCGTCCTGGTGCCACGTGCACTTTTGGACACTCTTATGTTCGAACAAGGTGTCCGTTATGGCCAAACTGTGATTTGCACAGAAGTCCAAGACTGGTTCCAGAGCCCAAACCATGCGTAGAGGTGAGCCCGACTATATCTAGCCGGTACCTCTCAACCTCACGCACTAACTCAGGCTCCTTCCCTACCAGAGAGGGGACATTCCATGTCCCTATTGCCAGTCTTGGCAGCTAGAGATCAGTCCGCAAGGGCCTCCGCTTCTGGCGGCCGCCCGGAACACAATGCACCGAACCCCTATGGCGCCTCCTGCAGGTTGTGGGCCTGCAGGAGGATGGGCCCATGTCTCCTCTTCAGGCTGTGCCCGGCCAGGCCCCATGGACTAAGGCCCGGCCACCAGACGCTCGCCCTCGGGCACCCTCCCCGGGCCTGGCTCCAGAGCAGGGCCCCGGTAACCCTATCCCGAACAGGGTAAACTGTTCACTCGATGTTCTCTTCATAAGGGTCTTCTGAATCGCTCTTTGTCTGGTCCCTCACCCGGGACCAATTTGCCATGGAAGACCCTACCAGGGGGCAAAAGCCCCCAGACAACATAGCCCCTGGGATCCCTGGGACACACAAACCCCTCCACCACGATAAGGTAGCGATTCACAAAGAGGATCCTTCATCCCGATCACTGATTTATCCAGGCCTCAATAAAGTTAGTTGGAAAATAAAAAAAGACTCCACCTTTCAGTTTGCAGTCCACAGTGAATCTTTGTGTGTCAGAGATTGCATCGGGTGTGATTCACGGCTCCATCTAGTGGACTGATAGTAGAGCAGCTGATGGCAGCTTCCTCTGCCTCACACTGCTGACTGACTGCATTCAGCTGACACTGAGATGAAGCAGGAAAGAGGCAGCTGATATTTGGACAGCACACATGATGGAAAGGAGGATTTCAGTTGATGTGCACATGAATGATTTGTGTTTCCTCTGCAGGTGAAGGTAGAAAGTGTGTGTGAGTTGATGTGAATTCAGCAGCATGGATCAGTGTGAGGACAGAGAGGAGGGAGTCCCTCCCTCTAAAAGCACTCTGTGTGGGGAACATGAGAGCCAGACCAAAGCTCAGAGGTGAGATGACCATCTCTAACTGTCCATGACTCTTCTCCATGTCACAGCTCAGCACTCACATCACTGCTCCATCATTATTCACAGGAAGAAACGAGAAACTAAACGCAAACATGAACCTGAACCCAGCTGTGTGTCCTTAAAGAGTGATGAGTCTAAAGAGTTCATCATTCATTTTAAATCCCAACGTCTGTCTGCTGCAGAGAGGTGAGCTGTTAGTAACATGAACTCTTTGATTTAACTGCTTGATGTTGTTGGATATAAACTGCAGTGCAAACACGTCATTCCCTCAATCCCATTTAAACTGTGTCTTAAAAACAAGCCTTTGGTTTCTAAACAGCTGAAAATCCACTTCAGCAAACATAAAGTGAAACATGTAAAACCATTTTATTCTAATATGAACTAAACCAGAAAGTAACCGACTGAAAGAAGTCTCGCTTCGTCACCTGTCTATCAATGTATTTATCTATCTGGAGAGTGGGCGTAATAAGGGGTATAAGGGATACAGATGTGTATAAATAATTAAACAAGCACGCTGTAGAGGCTTGTTCATATTTGAAATCTCTTCATCAAATCCAGAACTGACCTAAGGAGAGGCAAAAAAACACAAACAAACAAATAACTAGGCCTATGAGACACACAATCTTCATCATAAATGCAACAACAGCAGAAATAGTGAAAAGAGCAGCCAGATCTGTTTAAGAAAGTTGTCTGTTGTGATATTCATACAAAGAGATATACAAAAAAACACTGAAATCAGTGGTACTCTTCTTGCTATCTTCAACTGCTGAGGTTCTCTATAATATCTTCAAAAGATTTAAGTTTTATTGTAAATCCTTTGATGATACAATATCTTTAGCTGTTCATTTTTAATAGCCTTTTTTTGTTAACAGTATTTTTACAAAACGAAAAATCACTGTTCAGCTTTGCTATTGGGATTTGGATGTTTACAGTGATTGGAGTTGCATGTTGTTAATGTTCAGATAACAAGACAAAATTGTGATAACAACAGAATGTTAAGATAAGAGAACTGACATCATGTCTTTAGAGTGGTTTTTTTTTTTTAAATTTCTTTTGTTGTTGATGTTTTTTTAATTGATTAATTTTTTTTCATGCAGAGAACCAGCAGGTTGCATTTTAGGTTGTAATGCTTTATTCTGACTCTTCATGGTTCTTCCACAGTGTGGACCAGGAGTTTCCCAGTGGTCAGTCTGCCCAGCAGCATCAAACACAGCTGGACTCCATATTTATGGTCTGTACATGTACAACAACTACGTTTACATCTATTCTGTTCAAAGTCATCTCCACGCTCAGTTCTGGCTCAGAAGGTAGAGCGAGCTTTCCTTTGAAGAGAATGTTGTGGTCAGATTTGTGCCTCCACTAAACTGCAAATACACCAGGATATATCAAGCATGTCTCAGTATTTTAGAAAAAAAAAGCAAACAGTCTGCTTTGGCAGCTGGGCCAGCCAAATATAATAAATGAAATAAACTAACATTTTATTTAGAAGCACCTTTTAACACAATAAAGTAAACCGTATAAGCAATTAAATAACAAAATCACAATATGGCTAATGGCACTTGAAAGAGAAAATCCTACCTAACAGGATACCATGGGTAGTATTGTGGTGAATACTGCATAAATACTGCATAAATTAAATCAGAAAAGGCAAGTATATAAAGGTGTGTTTTAAGGCTACTTTAAATATAAGGAGAGAACTAATGTTGTGAATGTGGTGTGGGAGAAAGTTCCAGTTGACACTCAGCTGAAAGCACTGGGGGATAATGTGAACTGATAACAGTAGCAGAGGGAGGAGGATGTCAGAGTACGGGAAGGAGTGGTGATGTGCAGAATATCAAATATGGAGGTGTGACTTTACGGAGAGACTTGGAATAAGAAGCAGAATCTATAATCAGTTTGATATTTCACTGGAAGCCAGTGAAGTGGTTGAAGGACAGTAGCAGCTGGATTTTTGCACTGGCTGAAGTCTATGGAGACATTTGTGTCGTGATCTAGAAAGGATAAATTATAATAATCCATATGAAAGTAGAGCTTGTACTAAAATAGTGTTAGCTGTGGGGAATGATAACTAATATTCTGTAGCTGGAAATATGATGACCAAGTAATAATATTGATAAGTATTTCTAAGTTTAGAAACACAAATTCTCGTTGGCACTGAATAACAAGCTATGGTCATAATATGTACTATATGGAATACCTACAGCCAGTTGCTGAGGGATCATAAAAATTGTACTACTGAAAGGGGAATAAAAGTATTACACTGCACAGTGCAGTAACACTGAGGTGGCTGAAAAACCAGATTATAGTAGAGAAAAGAGTTCTACTGTTCGCTTCACCAGATCTAATAAATGTTCCACAATATCCAGATTTAGCTGCAGATACACCATCCTTATAGTTGTGTATGTTTGTGTGATATATGTTCTTATGAGAATTATCTGTGATAACTTTTAGGGACAACATTTAGATTTAAGAGCAATAGAAAGAATTAGATATGTGGAAAATATTTGAAAAAAATTGGATTTTACCTTTTCTCCCTTCTATCAGGGAGCCAGGGTTTGAATTTTATTGAGGGATCATGTATATTGCACCTAATTAAACTGATTCCTCGTCCTGAGTGAAAAAGCTTTCCCGTCATTCACAAAATATTCTGTTGCAGATATTGGAGGACAAAATCATCACTTTTGTGAAGAACGAGCTGAAGAAAATCCAGACAGACCTGAGTCCAGATGACTTACAATGTTTTAAGGAACAATGTGAGGATGAAGATGTATTACAAAGTGTGGATGAAGAACAGAGTAAGAGTAGCAGAGAAGCATTTGTGACGATTACAGTGGACTTCCTGAAGAGAATGAAGCAGAATAAGTTTGCTGAGGGTTTGCTCCAAAGTGAGAATTATTCTCCAAATATTTACCTTGCTAAAACAACAAGAAACACATGCAAAATATGTGCACTTGATAAATCCTTGATTTGTGTGTGTGTGTGCATATATGTGTGCCTGTGTGTGTGTGTTGGGTCACCCAGGAACCTGTACTAGGAACTTCCAGTGGTGTCAGGCTGAATTTAAATCCAACCTAAAGAAGAAGTTCCAGTGTGTGTTTGAGGGTATCGCTAAAGCAGGAAACCCAACCCTTCTGAATCAGATCTACACAGAGCTCTACATCACAGAGCGAGGGACTGCAGAGGTCAATGATGAACATGAGGTCAGACAGATTGAAACAGCATCCAGGAAACCAGACAGTCTAGAAGCAATAATCAGACAAGAAGACATCTTTAAAGCCTCACCTGGAAGAGATGAACCAATCAGAACAGTGCTGACAAAGGGAGTGGCTGGCATTGGGAAAACAGTCTTAACACAGAAATACACCCTGGACTGGGCTGAAGACAAAGCCAACCAGGACATCCAGTTCATATTTCCATTCACTTTCAGAGAGCTGAATGTGCTGAAAGAGGAAAAGTTCAGCTTGGTGGAACTTGTTCATCACTTCTTTACTGAAACCAAAGAAGCAGGAATCTGCAGCTTTGAAGACTTCCAGGTTGTGTTCATCTTTGATGGTCTGGATGAGTGTCGACTTCCTCTGGACTTCCACAAAACTACAATCCTAACTGACCCTAGAAAGTCCACCTCAGTGGATGTGCTGCTGATAAACCTCATCAGGGGGAAACTGCTTCCCACTGCTCGCCTCTGGATAACCACACGACCTGCAGCAGCCAATCAGATCCCTCCACAATTTCTTGGCAAGGTGACAGAGGTCAGAGGGTTCACTGACCCACAGAAGGACGAGTACTTCAGGAAGAGATTCAGAGATAAGAAGCAGATCAGCATCATCATCTCCCACATCAAGACATCACGAAGCCTCCACATCATGTGCCACATCCCAGTCTTCTGCTGGATCACTGCTACAGTTCTGGAGGATGTTCTGGAAACCAAAGAGGGAGGACAGCTGCCCAAGACCCTGACTGAGATGTACATCCACTTCCTGGTGGTTCAGGCCAAAGTGAAGAAGGTCAAGTATGATGGAGGAGCTGAGACAGATCCACACTGGAGTCCAGAGAGCAGGAAGATGATTGAGTCTCTGGGAAAACTGGCTTTTGATCAACTGGAGAAAGGAAACCTGATCTTCTATGAATCAGACCTGACAGAGTGTGGCATCGATATCAGAGCAGCCTCAGTGTACTCAGGAGTGTTCACACAGATCTTTAAAGAGGAGAGAGGACTGTACCAGGAGATGGTGTTCTGCTTCATCCATCTGAGTGTTCAGGAGTTTCTGGCTGCGCTTCATGTCCATCTGACCTTCATCAACTCTGAACTCAATCTACTGGAAGAACAACAAGCCTCCCAGGAGTCTGAAACAAGAGAATCTGCAGAGGAACACTTCTACCAGAGTGCTGTGGATAAGGCCTTACAGAGTCCAAATGGACACCTGGACTTGTTCCTCCGCTTCCTCCTGGGTCTTTCACTGCCAACCAATCAAACTCTCCTACGAGGCCTGCTGACACAGACAGGTGGTAGCTCACAGACCAATCAGGAAACAGTCGAGTACATCAAGAAGAAGCTCAGTGAGAATCTGTCTGCAGAGAAAAGTATCAATCTGTTCCACTGTCTGAATGAACTGAATGATTGTTCTCTAGTGGAGGAGATCCAACAGTCCCTGAGATCAGGAAGTCTCTCCACAGATAAACTGTCTCCTGCTCAGTGGTCAGCTCTAGTCTTCATCTTACTATCGTCAGAAAAAGATATGGATGTGTTTGACCTGAATAAATACTCTGCTTCAGAGGAGGCTCTTCTGAGGCTGCTGCCAGTGGTCAAAGCCTCCAACAAAGCTCTGTAAGTATGCATCTATGCAGGCTTTTATTTTTGCAATATTCATGCATGTATGGTTTATAGCAGCAGGAAGTCATAGCATTTATAAACATTTGTGGATGTAAACCTTTTCGAAGTATAACCAGAGCTTTTCTTTAACTCTTAAAAAACTTATATTAATAAAAAGAAAATAATAAAAATTCCTAGAAGGAGCTGAAGCAGCTTATTTCCAACAGGGCATGAATGGTTGGTGTATCAGGGTTCAGTATGTGATAATTAAGGATTATGTTTAACTATATCTACCAACAACAATCACAGATATTGTATTTTAGAAAGTATGAATGCCTGTGTCAGTGGGTACTAATCCATAATGACTAAAAGTACTACTACCCAACTTGTTTAACAGATAAAGAGGTGTAACTGATTTTTCAAACCAAATTCCATGTTTTTTCTTTGCTTTAACCCTCTACTGCATGACTTTTTAATTTTTGGGGAAAAAAATATTTCTCCCTATTTTGGGGGACCTTTAGGGTCACTAATAATATATCGGTTTGTCTCCTCAAGGCAACACTGTGCGACAAGGGTAGTAAAATGCAAAGTTATTCTATAATAAGTTGTATTAGTACAACAAGGATGAACAAATAAATAAACAACAAATAAACAATGTAAACATTTCACACAACAATAAAACACCAAAATACATCCAACATTTGACCCTAACCCCATGTACGCATGCGCGCACACACACACACACCCACACACGTGTTGTGTTTCCATCACTTTTGGGGACATTACATTAACTTAAATTCATTTCCTGGAGACTTATCCTGACTCTACCCATCACAAGTCCCTGCCTGAACCTTACCCTAACCCTGACTCAAGCCTTCACCCTAAAATTGATGATTTACCTTGCAATTTGTCCCCATAAAGTAGGCGAGACCTCACAATGTGCGTGTGTAAGAAATTTGTGTCCCCACAACAATAAGTAATACACGACCACACACACACACGCACAGACCCACACAGCAAAATTGGTATGGCCCGGATCAGGCCCACACAATGCGCTTACACATGGCCCACATAGTGCAAAGAATGACGGCCCTTTGGTGGCCCAGACCTGGTTTGCCAGAGGTGGCCCACACATGGGCCAGCACAAGGCCAGTTTCAGACACACTGGTGGTCCTGTGCTGGCCCATGTGTGGATTACCTCTGGCAAACCTGATCTGGGCCACCAAAGGGCCGTCATTCTTTGCACTATGTGGGCCATCTGTAGGTGGTGTGCAGCCACGGGCCAGTTGTAGACACACTGCTGGCCCTGTGCTGGCCCAGAACGGTTTCAGCTCTGGCCCCAAATGTCAGCCTAATGTGTAACTTAATCAAGCCATGCAATAACAACATGTGCCAGAACATGCAAAACAGTGCAAAAGTAACATGCCGAAACTCTGTTCAGACAGTGAATGGACTGATAGCGCTTTTCTACTCTCCCAGATTACTCAAAGTGCTCTATACAACATGCCACATTCACCCACTTTCGCTTAACTGGGTGCTTCCTAACTACATTCATACACATTCACACTCTTGACATGCAGACTGGAGGAGCCAGGGATCGAATCACTAACCTTCCGATCAGTTTGTAACCTGCTCTACAACCTGAGATATGGCATGCCATCGCCTAAACCAGAGGTTCCCAAAGTGTGGGGCCCGCCCCCTAGGGGGGCGCAGAGCCATTGCAGGGGGGCGCGGTATGAAAAGAAAAAAAAAAGAGCGCTTGGACACTGTGGACAGGTTTTTGACGGGGCTCCCACACAAAAGCAAAGCATGAGATGATGCTTCGCCAAATATTTTTCCAAACCACCTTCCTTCCAAGCCAAAGACTTGACAATATGGTGAAGCATATCTTCCCTTTGGCTTCACCTGCACAAGTGCCAAAGTAGGTCTCCCCTGCAAAATTAGTTTTCCCTGCGTCGGGAGCAGCACTGGGCTCTCCAAATCACGGACAAACAGTATCTCACATTCTTGATTTTTAGTTCACAAACACTTCTTGTAATAACTAACTACTCCTGACATTTTGGACATGTTAGCTCTTTATGCAGTAAAGTTACAGCGGGATACAAATAATATCAGGCTGATCCTGCCGTAATTTGTTCCCCCTGTTCAAATCATGGGCAAACAGTATCCTACAGCTGTTTTTGTTTTTGAACCCATTTTGCACAGAGAGACATTTTTTGAAAAATGTATTGATAGCAATGTTGAATATTATTACACAGGAAAAAAAACAACTACACATAAAATAATTACACCGTGACGCCTCTGCCTTTCTAAATGGAGGGACAGTAACTGCATGTGTGTATGTAAGCGTGTAAAACCTGAAGATAGTCAGATTAACAGTAACAGTATTTTGTCTCTATCTGCCATTCTGCAATCCAGCTCATGTAAACAATAACGTGGCGCACAGCGTGACATGAAAAGAGGTGGTGGGGGGGCGCGAACATTTTTCTTGTGAAAAAGGGGGGCCTGGCAAAAAAAGTTTGGGAACCACTGGCCTAAACAGTGGCGTCATTGCCAGACCTGGCACACATCCGGTTGACATACACTCTGCCAAAACACCAGTCAGTCAGAAGTGCCAGCTTGATGCCAGATCTGGGCCAGACCTGTTTTCTGTAGGCCTAGGGCACATAAACCAAGCCACAATCAAGCCAGATATGGCATGCCATCACATAGGCAGTGCCATCTATGCCAGGCCTGGCCCACATCTGGATGACATATGTCTTATCATGCCAGAAGTCAGCCAGCAGTTCCGACTTGATACCAGATCCTGGCCAGACTTGCTTGCTATGTGGGCACTAACACACACACAGGCACAGTTACTTTACCAACTGGCCCCTGACCCCTGAGCTCCTAAGTGTCCCTCAAACCTCATTTAGGGATCCACTCCTCTACTTCACTGTCACTCCCTGAAAACTCACTGTCCTCACTTTCTGAGGACAGAAAGTGCACATTCCCTTGGTTTCCTTCCATAAAAGGTATTTACATCCATGTCCTGTAATTATGAGTAGATTGTAAAGTAAAAAACATATACTATGATCATATAAATGCACACAAACACATCTGTACACACATACGTATGCAAATGCATTATATTGCCTGAAAAAAATTGGGCTAACTGCGCAGTGTTGCCTTGAGGCAACGAATGAAAATTAACAGTTTTACTGTATAAATAAATTTTAAAAAGTAGAACAAACAATCAAATATGCTTCTTAACATATTCATGCACATACAAGTATTTTTATTACACATTTATTTTACTATAAACATGTAAAATAGTGATCTTTTTCTTGCCTCCTAATGGAGATGTCTCTCATGTAGTGCAGCTTGCAGAAAGGGGTCCTCCCCCCAAAAAATGAAAGTCACACCACCTTCAACTCATCATTTTATTGGAAAGTCTGGTAGCATTATTTGAAAAACAAAAATGTTTTTTTTTTTGAAGGGCCAGTGTAAGGCATGAAAATGTGGTTTCTTGCCTCAGGGCAATGCTATGCTGTAATACAAGTTGTATTCTTATTTATGAAGTAGATGTGAAATTATTTGGGGGGGGTTTGTGTTAATTTGAAAATAAGTCATTTAATTTGATCACAAATATAACTGATTTTCAGACTGTCTGGCTGTAACCTCTCAGAGAGAAGCTGTGAAGCTCTGTGCTCAGTTTTCAGCTCCCAGTCTTTTAGTCTAGGAGAACTGGACCTGAGTAACAATGACCTGCTTGATTCAGGAGTGAGGTTTCTGTCTGCTGCACTGCAGAGTCCACATTGTACACTGGAAACTCTCAGGTCAGGATTTAAGTTTTTTTTTCTTCAATTTATGTTTATAATCTGCTGCTAATTATACTATTGCTCAAAGAAAAATATTGTTAAAATCTAAATTAAGCTTTTATTCATATATTTAGGTGTATTAGTCTCTTTATTACTATTTTTAGTTATTCATGTTCATATCCATTTAAAAAAAAATCATTGAGCCTGAACCTGTGTTTATAATGTGCTTTTTAAGTGCTGGTCTGTGGACAGATTTCAGATATTTTGGATTCATAACATATAAAGTTCTTTGCATTGCTGCAAACTGTTTCACACAGGATTGCAGCAAATGTACTTTACTTGCAGCAGGTTGTCACAGTGGTTGGCAGTTCCTGAGTTCAATTCAACCACCTCGCTGGGTCTGTTCTGTGTAGAGTTAGCCCCACAGCTTTAAGACAAGGCCCCATATGTTATATTATTTTGTGCAGCTCGATCTAGAATGATGCACTACGACTTTTTCCCAGTTTCCCCATTCATTTAAAATGGAAACCCAACCCAGGCCCCTTTGAAATCCTACCGCTTGGCCATACTTTGTCGCAGAAACATCATTTAAACTTTATACGGGCCACAAGACTTTGGTCTTTTATTGACCAAAGCGATGTTTTGATATATTTTATGGGTTTTTTTTTTTTACAAGAGCAGTTTAGGTTTTATGAAAACTGAGATTTTTCAAAGAATGTTCCCACCACTGAACGAACACTGAACAAAAAGTGTGGAGAATAAATTGAAAATAATATTCATACACTTTCTTTCCTGCCCAAAGGTTTTGCCCGGCATGTATAATTTCTACATCAATACATAGCTATAATACTCAGCTTTTATCCAGTGTCATCCTCATTGAGATAGGATTAACGGTTTTCTCACAAATTCAGTTTCGTTTCAGTTTCAATTTTATTTCTATAGCACATTTAAAAGACATGCCACCAAAGTGCAGCCTCCACCCTCCCGTCCCCCATAGACGACCATTCTAGAACTGCTCCTAAATTTCAGGTCAAATTTTCAATTGGATGGTCTGTTTACACTGTCACCACGTCAATGTAATTTAGTCTATAGTAATGAAAATGTAATATGTGGTAGCCTGGACATTCCTGCCACTCACGGTGAAAGAATTTTTGCGATATGCTTTATAGTTTTCTCTTGGGAAGCATTTGTTTCAGAGCTTAATTGTGTTCTGAACACTATTGAGTTCCTGTTTCTCTTTATTCTTTATTATACTTCATTATTCTGGTTTCTTCCGTACATTTTTTGGCACTTAACTACTCCCTCAGTTTTTGTCCTGTTTTCAAACAATTCTGCTCTTTCCAGCTATGACTTTTGGTGCTCATACCTTCTTTACTTTTTGAGATATTCAGTTTTTTTATGCAATATTTTTTGCCCATTTTTTCCACATTATCAGTGTGGTCACTGATTTTGCTTGCCAGGTTGAGCTGTGTTTGAGTGCGTTTCAGTGAGATGAGCAGCTGTTCTCAGAGCGGGAGGCCGGGGTTCAAATCCTGTTCATGGCAACAATTTTTTCTGTTAACAGTTAAACTTTTTCAGATGCTTTCAGCAGAAACCTCTTTTCTGCAGAATTTTCAGCATTTTCACCTCTTATCAGCACAAATCTCAACATCTTTCTACCGCAACAGAATTGTAAGTTTCTCCATCTCTTTTTGGTTTCAGAGGAACCACTTTAGCTCACTGAGATGACTAGCTGCCTTGAGACCAGGAAGCCCAAGTTCTAATCCTGCTCATAACAACATCTTTTTTCAGCACAAATTTCAGCCTCTTTACCCCTTTTCAGCAGAATTTTTGGCTTTTCACCAGTTTTTTAGCAAAAATACCTGCTTTTTCACGTTTTCAGCAGAATTATCAGTGTCTTCACCACCATACAATTTTTGCAGCTTTTCATCTTTTTCAGCTATTTTCAGCAGACAGCTTCAGCGTTACAGCATCCACACAGCATTTTCCCAGGAAATGCAAATTTTTCTAGTTCCTGTTTGCTGTTCTCTTTGTCTGACCCCAACTGCAGAGTGTGTTGCAGTGTCCCACCCCCTCCTGCCACTATAGTTACTATAGCAACCAGCCCTAACAGCTCTGATGTCTTCTGACAACTGACTCGGCAGTAGCATAGGCGCACTTAACATTTCTTCAGAAACATTCGCTGTCTAGATTTATACTGTAATCTACATGTGCTTTTCAGAGAACATTTTCTCTTGAATCACCTGCAAATTAAATTATTAGTATGTCATTAGCAGTATGGTATGTGGTTCTCTAGCTGTGTCACTTCTTGCTCATTGTCAAATGTTTTCGCTATTCATCTGCCTATTTCAACATTAAAGGTACTGTACTGTCCTGATACTATTGCTGAAAAAGTTTAAAGTGTAGCCCAAAAAAGAAGCTTTTAATAAACCACCAATTAAATTCTGTGACACAAATGAAAACCTGGTTCAAACCTTGATCATCTGCATGTTTTGATTTGGCAAAGATTTTGCGCCAGATGACCACCTTGAAAAACGTTCTATTTATCCAGATTCGGGATTGGCACCACATTACAATGGTGCCAATCACAGCAGAATTGTAGCTGGTTCCTTCTTTCATGTGACCAACAGTGCTAAAATTAAAAACATTGTCTCTCAGACTGATGGTGAAGTGCGTTTGTTAATTTTAGATTTGACTTTGATTGTAATTAATTATTTTCTAAGAGCTCCCACAGAAGTATTTAATTGCTCCAAAATGCTACGGCAAGATTACAGAGACAGAGGCATTGAAACAGAGATTTAGAGAGTTTAATTAAAATCCTTTTCTCATCATTCAAGTCCTGAATGATCAGGCCATAAAGAAACCATAATAGCATATTCACTTTCAGAGTGTAGGTTTACTTGTGGTTCTTTGTGTTTCTGAAAGGAGATTTATATAATTAAACTTGAAACACTAGTGGTATCTAGTCAAATGGGTGGATTGCGCTGTTTGGAAAGAAGAAGAAAAAACAACAATCCTTACATGCAGTATTCACAGCTGGGTTTTTTTGTTCTTTTTTGTGTGCAGTCTGTCTGGCTGTCTGATCACAGAGGAAGGCTGTACTTCTCTGGCCTCAGCTCTGAGCTCCAACCCCTCCCAACTGAGAGAGCTGGACCTGAGCTACAATCATCCAGGAGACTCAGGAATGAAGCTGCTGTTGGCTAAACTGAGATTGGACACTCTCAGGTATGGAGGGAATGTCTGATAGAGGAGGAAGAGCTGGAAACATAAACAGTCACACACATGAAACTTCTATCTATCTATCTATTTCTCCTTCTTTCACCTCATTGTCTGTTTATACACCACATTACAGCATGAGGTGTTATTAATCTCTGGCCTTCTTCCACTGTGTGTCCTTTTATCTGTCATCCTCCCTTCACCCAAACTGGTTGTGGCAACCCTTTCCTGGATCTGGTGCTGTTTTCTTTCGTTAAAAGGAATTTTGTTTTTTTTCTTTCTTTCTTACACATTGTTGCCAAAGTTATTGCTCATAGAGGGTAATATGATTATTTGGGGTCTTTACCTTACACTGTAAAGGACACTGAGGATACTGCTGCTGTGATTTGGCACTATATAATACAATTTTACTTAAATTGAATATTTATGAGTTATTTATCTATTAGAACTACACAAATTTCCACTGAAGCAATAGTGATAAGTACCTTTTGGGACCATGATGCATGTTTAACAATGCACTGATTTTAAATTATTTACACCATGATGCCTCTGCCTTTTTAAATGGAGAGACAGTGACTGCTGTGTATATGTAATCGTGTAAAAACTGCAGATAGTAAAATTAAATGTGGCGCACAGCATGATGTGAAAAAAGGCACACACCTTTGACGTTGTGTGACGAACTCTGTATTCCTCATCAACAAGTAAATGCAAAACCTGGGTTTTTGGTGAAAAGATGCGTTTTCAAAAATACCCGTGTAGGTGTGGACGTAGCGTAAACTATCTGCAATTTATTGCAGTTTACTTTTATTTGTTTAATTGTTTACTAAAGGTTTGAGGTGTGAAATAAACTGCAGTGGGGTTTGAAAACATAATATGTGTGTATGTGGTTGATAAAGTGCTTCACAGATGAAATTTAAACTTAAAACACCTGAAGACATTAAATAAAATGAAAACATAAATTAAAAGTACCTTAGGCATGACTTAGGCATGACTGATTGATATAGACCATGATATAGGCATAATGTGTGTCTGTTGTTGACCACACGGAGACTTTCAGAATTGCGGAGACTTTTTTTTTTTTTTGCTCGAACAGATGGTCACACTGGGGCGCCCTAGGATTTTATTTAGTCGCACCTTTAAGACATTTGGTCGCAGTCTAGAGCCCTTTGGACTGTTCTGTATCAGTGTCAAACAGTGTATGAGAGCCATGTAATGTCCATGTGTGCATGCTGACTGTGCTGCTCTGACCCCCCTCCTCCTTTCAGGGTGGAGCCTGCTGGAGTCCGATGGTTGAGACCAGGTCTGAGGAAGTGTAAGTGTGTTTTTAATGGGATTCATGAAAACAAAGCGGCACACATTCAACCATCTTCATCATCCTGATGTCAGGAGTCATCATCAAAGTGTCAATCAATGAACAGGTGATGGATCAATAACTGCAGCTGGATTGTGTTTGTTCTCTCCATCAGATTCCTGTCAACTCACAATCGACACAAACACAGTGAACACAAAGCTCCAACTGTCTGAAAACAACAGGAAGGTGACACATGTGGAGGAGGTTCAGTCATATCCTGATCATCCAGACAGATTTGATGTTTGTCCTCAGCTGCTGTGTAGAAATGGTCTGACTGGTCGCTGTTACTGGGAGGTCGAGTGGAAAGGAGAGGTTTATATATCAGTGAGTTACAGAAGCATCAGAAGGAAAGGAGAGAGTAATATCTGTTGGTTTGGACGGAATGATCATTCCTGGAGTCTGTACTGCTCTAATGATGGTCCTGTTTATGTCTGTCACAACACCAAATTTATATCCATCTCCTCCTCCTCCTCCTCCTCCTCCTCCTCCTCTGTCTCTAACAGAGCAGCAGTGTATGTGGACTGTCCTGCTGGCACTCTGTCCTTCTACAGAGTCTCCTCTGACACTCTGATCCACCTCCACACCTTCAACACCACATTCACTCAAACTCTTTATCCTGGGTTTTGGTGTGATAGTGGTTCCTCAGTGTCCCTGTGCTGAGTGTAAAGAGTGTCTCCTGTTAGAGAAACACTCTGACTGTTGAACAGATAGTTCAGTCTGTACATGTCTGTCTCTTTCACTCACAAACACGTTTTCACATTCATGGATTCAATCAGTTGATGTTTGAAACTCTTCTAAATGATTCCTTGTAAACTTCTTCCTCTTCAGTCCTTTAAAGATGGAAGCTCCCATTATTCCAGGATCAACATGTTGTTTTTCTGTCTTTTTCCACTCAAAGCTTCACAGTGAATCTCAGTATGTTGTGTTTAAATATCTTGTTTATTTTCTTTATTTGCTTCAATTATTATCAGCAAAATAGTTTCATGTTTAATCATCTAGTAATGTAACCCCGCCTCCTCCACCGCATACTTGGTATTACCCAACTGGCTTTCTCTACCAAACCTTCACTGTTTGCTGTATGTTTGTTAGCGCAGTCGCTGGTGCCAGAGACTGCCAGTGACTTCAGTCTGAGGGTTTGAAGTTTCCATGTCTGTGTGATGTGTGGTGTGAAGGCTGCTGGTTAAACTATATGTGAGGCTGTTTGTTGTTGTTGCCATGGAGCTTTTCACTGTTTGGGTCAGCAGGTCATGTGATCAGGTTTGTCCTGTGAAAGCTCGACGATGGTTCGGTGTCAGGGTTTGTTTGTATTCATCAATAAATATCTAAATAAATCAAAGACTCCATGTTTTTTCTTTCATCATGTGACCTCTGCTCATCCATCTCTGTGTGTATCAGGATACATTTAGTTCATAATACACAGAAAAATCAAAGAAAAGACAGCATGATGTCCTGTATGGACAGGTGGAAGGAACCAAGTCCTCAGCTGAAACACTCGTGTTTGTCCACAGACAGGAAACAGCAGGAAACAAAGAAGTGCAGCTCATGGATAACACACTTCCTGTCAGTCAGAATGAGGCTGGAGCCAAACACAGAAAGGTGTTTTTGTCCAGATGAGCCCAGAGAAGAAACACGAGTGTTCACAGACATCAGAAGCTCAGAGAGGTGAAACATGAGGTTGGAGTCCTCGTCAGCATTCAGAAGAGCTGCTGTGAAACCCTGAGTACTCATGACAGACTCTGATGGCACAAACACATCATGATTCAAACAGAAAGACAAACATGGAGCTCCTGATCCTCCTGCATGAGAACAAGCTGACATGAGCACTGTGTCTGAGTGTCTCCCTGTCACAGTGACAAGAACACAGCTGCTGCTCACAGTCATTAAACTGACCTGAGGTCAGCTGCTAGGACGTCTCTGTGCTCCTTACATATGAACCATGTGACCTCACATCAGTGCTGTGGATGACTGTAGTCATAGAAGAGTAGAGCTGTAGCAGGTGGTGTGAGGAGGAGGAGGAGGTGGTGTATTCTAGTTAACGCAGTACTGAAACACTCCAGCAGAGGGCGCTGTTAAGTCCTTATTGTAACACAGTTACTGTGTGCAGTTAGACTTCATACATAATCTGCACTTATTTCAATCAGACATGCTGTCAGTAAATGATTGGTTTCTATTGATTCTACTTCCTGTTGACTAGTTTGATGACAGTGAAACAATCACAGCTGATTGTGTGATGATGTAAACTGTCACTGTTACATTCAGTGTGTGTGACATCATGTTAGTGCAGGCTGATAACAGCCTGGTTATGATGCTGTTAGAAACACATGAACGTGTCCATAGATCAGTGTGTGTTTAACATGAGAGCTTCAGCCCTGCTGATGTGTTCAATAAAGACATGCAGGAAAACTGATGAGACTCTGAAATAACTCTTTATATTTATAATGTAACTCTGCATCAAAAGAACAACAAAGGATCCCAGACAGGTTTATGTCAACAAAGACGATTCTGATGTTTCTGTGTTTCTAACAGTTTGACATTATTAGTAAACAGACTGCAGTGAACAGGATTTATAAAGAGCTTATATATAAAGATATGACAGCTGTTTGACAAGTTGATCACTCTGTGTTTGGACCTGATCAGTCCAGCTGTTTACTTGAAATATGTTCATTTACCTGTGACGTTATATTTATGTTCTTGTCTCTGTTGAAAAACACATTTTAATGTCCCTCAGATTTTTCTCCCAGATGAATAAATATAAAAATGACACAAACTGACTGCAGCTACTTTTTGTCCTTTCTGTCAGAAACCTTCATGTGACTCATGAGAGACACGTTTCAGCTGTTTGTGACAGATCAGAGGCCAACAAGTCATTTATAACACTTTCCATCATTGTTTAGCACAAACACATGTTGACACAGCAGCGGGGCCGCAGTGAGAGTCAGAGCTAGGAGATAAAAACTCCTGTTTGACCACAGCCTCAGTTTGTTCCTGCACTTCAAACACTTCCTGTTGTTGACTGGGTGGAGTCAGGAAGCCAGCGAGGCCCTGCAGGACTGAGACTGCAGACTGGGACGTGCTCTGTGATGGAGATCAACAGCATCACTGACTGTTTCTGTGAGGACACCATCATCCCAGCAGGGCTGTTTCCCAACAACAAGCCTGGACCATCAGAGACCTGAAGCTGCTGCTGAATGAAAGAAGAGGATCTTCAGGTCTGGAACAAGGACAAGCTGAGAGTGTTAATAACGTTACTAATGTTCAGCTACACTTTACTAGGTCACATCTGTGACACACGTCACTTAAATAAAGAAGGAAATATTGGCTCTGTTTTATCTGCTGGGCCCAAAAGTGACTCCCCGTATTTAAACTGCTATGAATAACTTGTTGGTCTATAATATGTGAAACATGTGTCAAATGTCTCCATCATAAAAGATATCAGGTCATCTTGAGCCACAAAAACATTCCTATCATGAGGTAGAAGCTGGAATCAGTTTGTTGCAGAGGGACGTTTATATATCCCATATTTATCCAGTTAAAGTCACATTGAAATTCAAAAATGTCTTTTCAAGAGTCGTCTGTCCAAGAGGAGCAGAAACTGCAACAAATATAACAACAGTTATTTAAGCTGTTGTAAAGGCCACAAAGGAGCAGATTGGTTATAATGCAGCTGCTTCAGAGGAATAAAGATGAAACACTGTTTTTATTTCATGTGTAACACCTTTCAATAATGTGTTGACTAAAGTCTATTGATCAGTATAAGTAAAGACATCACACACACACACATGGAAACACTGAAACCTGTTTTTGGTGCAGCAGCGGTCCCAGCTGCTCGCCTTTATCTAGACTGGGTCGGCTGCTTATCTCAATATAATCAATGTTTAAAGTTCTCAGTGTTTCTGTGCTGCTTCGTATAGGATCTCCCAGCATCATCACTGTGCTGTCCAATCATTGTGTGCTAGGTTACCCTTATAGTGCAATGTGTGTTTGCACAAAGAGAAGCATGTGTGTCAAATATAAATAAGCACAGAACAGAAAAAGCTGCCAGTTTCTTCTATTTAGAGTCAAGTTAGTGTTTTGTGTCTTTGTTTGAGGCCTAATGTCAAGCAGAGGTGTGTGTAACTGGACTGCTCTGTTATATGTGTGAAATGTGTGCTTCAGCATCATCTTCGTCACTGCTGATTCCTTTGTGTCATCATGTGTTGAGAAGAGAGAACAGTTATAACGGAGGAGCAACAGGAAGCCCTGAAATCTGCATCCAACAAGGAAGTGTTGGCTCACCAGTGATCCCAGCAGAGGCCACTGGTTTGGCTCCAGTTGTTATAGATTCAATGATGTTGTTCCTACAGACACATGTTAGCATCTTCCATCCATCCATCTTCATCCGCTTTATCCAAGGCCGGGTCGCGGGGGCAGCAGCCTAAGCAGAGAAGCCCAGACCTCCCTCTCCCCAGCCACCTCCTCCAGCTTATCCGGGGGAATACCAAGGCGTTCCCAGGCCAGCCGAGAGATATAATCTCTCCAGCGTGTCCTGGGTCTGCCCCGGGGCCTCCTCCCGGTGGGACATGCCCGGAACACCTCACCCAGGAGGCGCCAAGGAGGCATACTTGTCAGATGCCCGAACCACCTCAACTGGCTCCTTTCGATGCGGAGGAGCAGCGGCTCTACTCTGAGCCCCTCCCGGATGGCCGAACTTCTCACCCTATCTCTAAGGGAGAGGCCAGCCACCCTTCGGAGGAAGCTCATTTCTGCCACTTGTATCCGCGATCTCGTTCTTTCGGTCACTACCCACAGCTCGTGGCCATAGGTGAGGGTAGGGACGTAGATCGACCGGTAAATTGAGAGCTTCGCTTTTACACTCAGCTCCCTCTTCACCACGACGGACCGGTGCAGCGTCCGCATCACTGCAGCCGCAGCACCAATCCGTCTGTCGATCTCCGGCTCCCTTCTCCCATCACTCGCGAACAAGACCCCGAGATACTTGAACTCCTCCACTTGGGGCAGGAGCTCATCCCCGACCCGGAGTGGGCACTCCACCCTTTTCCGGCTGAGAACCATGGCCTCAGATTTGGAGGTGCTGATCCTCATTCCCGCTGCTTCACACTCGGCTGCGAACCGCTCCAGTGCGAGCTGGAGGCCTTCACCTGATGAAGCCAACAGAACCACATCATCCGCAAAAAGCAGAGATGAGATTCTGAGGCCACCAAAGTGAAAGCCCTCCGCCACTTGGCTGCGCCTAGAAATCCTGTCCATAAAAATTATGAACAGAACCGGTGACAAAGGGCAGCCCTGGCGGAGCCCATCACCCACCGGAAACGAGTCCGACTTATTGCTGGCAATGCGAACCAAACTCTTGCAACGGTTGTATAGGGATCGAATGGCCCGTAGCAATGGGCCAGACACCCCATACTCCCGCAACACCTCCCACAGGACACCCCAAGGGACACGGTCGAATGCCTTCTCCAAGTCCACAAAACACATGTAGACTGGTTGGGCAAACTCCCATGCACCCTCAAGTATCCTTGAGAGGATAAAGAGCTGGTCCAGTGTTCCGCGACCAGGACGAAAACCGCATTGTTCCTCCTGTATCCGAGGTTCGACTAACGGACGAACTCTCCTTTCCAGCACCCTGGTATAGACTGTCCCAGGGAGGCTGAGGAGTGTGATCCCCCTGTAGTTGGAACACACCCTCCGGTCTCCCTTCTTAAAGATGGGGACCACCACCCCGGTCTGCCAGTCCAGGGGTACTGCCCCTGATCTCCACGCAACATTGTAGAGGCGTGTCAACCAGGACAGCCCTACAACATCCAGAGCCTTCAGGAGCTCGGGGCGGACCTCATCAACACCAGGGGCTCTGCCACCAAGGAGTTGTTTAACTGCCTCAGTGACCTCGCCCCCGGAAATTGGCATCTTTATTGTAGTAAAGTCTTGTAATGTGAAGCTAGAAACAAGGCAGGAAACAGCTCCATGATCTGATCTTAATGATGCTGTTTTTATTTCTGTCTTTCAGAACTGGATTGAAACTATCAAAGGTCTAAAAACAGCCTCAACCCTCCCAAAGACAAACTTTACACACGTCATCTTTCAGCTACAATCTTTGTTGCAGGGATCTTCTGCCAAACAAGGCTGAGAGAAGATTTCTTATAGCTGTCATGTTGATGCTGTTTCAATCTTTGGGCAAACACACTCATATATTAGGGCTGATATCAGGGCTGCACAAGTTCTTTGTGTTTGTGATCATGAATAATAGAAGTGCGCCTGTTGAAGATCATGTTTGCTACATGATTATATGTCCTGTTATTGTTCTGTATTATATTCAGCTTTCAGCATCCTTTCCCAGCCCCTGTTACACCATCCATACAAAGCCAATCTGACTGTGAGCCAGTGTGTTTGATAGTTTGTGTTGGATCAATAGATTTGACAGACTTGGTTCTCATCCAGAGGGAAACAGTCCAAATTCAGATCTAATGAAATGATGGAGGCTGTTTCCTACCACGGTGCTAATGTGTGACTAACAAGGCTCATGGTCTCCAGCAGACAAGCGCCTGGAATGAGGTGAGCTGAGTGTTGCTTTGGTGGGTCTGTGCCCACGTCATGCATCAGGATTCATATTGGCAATAGTTCATATCTCTGTTCTTTAGCCTTCATCACAAAGCTGTGAAGGAAAAACAAACATCTAACAGGATTTGATGGATGCAAAGTCCACTGAGCTCTTTGTCATTTACAAACTTGTCCAACCAACAAGAGCACAGATGAAAAACACAGTGACAGTTAAAGGATTTTGCCATATATGAGCATAGATTACTTTCATATAGATTTTCAATGCAGGCTTTTGGTGAGCCGCTGGGTTCTGTCTAATAATCATCTCAGCATTTTACAATAGAATAGCTCTTTATTAGCTCTTCATTTATTGTTATTGGACATGAAACAAGGAAGCTGTGTTTCTCATTGGATGTTAGTTTCATGTTCATCAGGATCATTTTCTAAAGAGCTGATATTTAGACCATTTACTGCACTGGCTGCACATTCTGTCTACATTTCTCTGTATGTGCTGTGTTTGTCTTTCATATTTCTCCATATTGACACAAACAGTGAGCAGCAGTAGATCTACTCTTCATCTGTTTTAGGCCCAGTGAAAGATATGAAGCAGAAATGGTGTCATTAGGAGAAGAAGAGAAGAACAAGTCCGGCGAGGAGGCAGCAGCTCTTAAAGATGAAACACAGCAACTTAGCCCTGAGCTCAGAGAGCTTCACATGAAAAAGCTCCTCAAGCAGATCATGTCAGAGGTTTGTCATCAACAGGAGGAACTGTTCATATCATAGAATGAAGGATGCTGTCAGCTGGATGAAGAAGGTTATTTAATGGCAAACGTTCACATTGAAGTCAAATTGTTGTGGTGTTGAACAGATTCATGTACTGATTGTCTCCAGAATGTTAGAAGAGCTTCAATGAATCATTAGAAACAACTTACAGCTGCACAGTTGTGTCAAACACATCTTTGTGTCATTGTGGGATTTTTGTGTTTCTACATGTGACACACGTCTAAAACATGCACACAATTTGAACACAAACAGGGACTCATTTGTTCCCACAGCCAGATGCTGAGAGCCATTTCCTTGTAGTCCTGTGTCTATATATATGTACCATTAGATGTTATTGGAATGATTGTCAGCTTTGATAGTTTCATGTATGTTTAGCTGGACGGCTGTTTGATCCTCCACATGTTTAAAGGTGTCCAGTCCTGAGACACTGGGGGTGGAAACAGCTGTGATGTCATTGGACTGTCACAAAGACAGAAGTGCATGAAGTGAGCAGCCAAGGAGCCGCTGATGTTTTGGATTCAACAGCATTTGAAAGGTTGACACAGACACATTTGCACATAGAAAGCTGAATTTGTCATATGCCACAGTGAACTCACTGTTCAGTGTTTTTCAGGAAGCTTCTTAACTGCCTCTGCTGCCAAACAAGCAGCTGATGTCCTTGAGAAGAAGCTGAAGAAGTCTTCAACAACAAATACAGGAAGTGGACTTTCAAATACTAGATTCACTTTAGACTCACACAAGAAATGACTCAACTAGCTGTGTTTGATTGACTCCTTTGACTCTATGAAAGCTCAGTGTGTGTCTGTACACAGACTGTTGTGTTGGACTATTATTCAGTTGTCTGCTGAATGTTTTCAAATGTCTGCATCTCAGTGTAGATGAGGCTGGGGGTCATGGGAGGCCACCATAGCAGTCTCTTCAACATCATGACATCAGAAGACATTTCAGAGGCTGCAGGCAGATTTCTTTGATTTGGGGCCTTTTTCAGCTTTATTGGACAGAGCAGTGAAGATACGTGACAGCAAAGCAGAGGGAGAGAGAAAGGGGACGTGGTCAGAATCAAAGCCAGGCCAGCTGCTCTCCACCTCGTGGCACATGGTCACCTGCTCATCCTAGTGAGCTCCACCAGCAGCCCTTTCACACAGTTTACACTGTCAAACACTGTGTGTGGACCTCAGCTATCAATAGGCTACATTTAAATCTGGACTACATGCTTTTATATTGAGGCAGATTTTTCACTGTTTTTATTCCATCAGCAGCTCAACATCATGAGCAGCTTTGACATAAAGACATCAAACTCAAGCTGACTTTAAACTGGATCGACTTTTAATACAGGGGCTCAAAAACAACTAACATCTTTATTATATATCAGGACAGAAAGTCATTTCATCTCAAATGGAAAACAGCTTTATTTGGAATAACCAGCACTATCAACTGGTTTGGGATCTCCACCAGTTTCATGTCTTTACAGCTTCTCCAACAAAGTTCCTGTAAAATCAGCATTTGTGTCTTTATTGTCAAGTCAAGTCAAGTTTATTTATAAAGCACATTTAAAAACAACCGAGGCTGACCAAAGTGCTGTACAATAAAATACAAATATAAAATACTATAAAACACAGGTACATAAAATACCTCACAAATAAAACAAAAAATTAAAAACAATAGGTTAAACCTTGGTAAAAGCCAGTGAAAATAGGTGAGTTTTAAGAGCAGTTTTAAAAGTTCCTAGGCTTGTGGAGAATCTGATGTGAAGGGGTAGACTGTTCCACAGTTTGGGTGCAGCCACAGCAAAAGCCCTCTCTCCCCTAGTCTTTAATCTGTACCTGGGAACATCTAAAAGCATCAAGTCTGCTGACCTCAAAGATCTCCTGGGGCAGTAAATGCCAAGAAGCTCTGCCAGGTAAGGAGGTGCAGTGCCGTTAAGAACCTTAAAAACCAGCAGTAAAATTTTAAAATCAATCCTAAAAGCAACTGGGAGCCAGTGGAGAGAGCAGAGGACCGGAGTGATGTGGTCTCTCTTTTTGGAACCGGTCAGCATGCGAGCAGCAGCGTTCTGCACCAGTTGGAGGCGATGCAAACAGGAACGATCTAAACCAGCATAAAGGGAGTTACAGTAGTCCAGCCGTGAAGTGATAAAAGCATGGACCACCCTTTCTAGATCGTTCCTGCACAGGTAGGACTTGACTTTAGCTAAAATCCGTAGGTGATAAAAAGATCCCTTGACTACGGAGCTGATTTGTTTATCAAATTTAAAAGCACTGTCAAAAGTAACACCGAGGCTCTTAATAGAGGAAGTACATTCAGAAGTTAGGGGTCCCATAAAATCAAAAGAAGAGTTAGGGTCTTTAGGAAGCCCAAACACAATGACTTCAGTTTTACTTTCATTTAGATGTAGAAAGTTAAGAGCCATCCAAGTCTTAACGTCCGACAGACAGGAGAATAACGGCTGCAAAGAGTCCTTACAGTCTAACCTCAGTGGGAGGTAGATCTGAATGTCATCAGCAAAAAAGTGAAAGGACACATTATGTTTGCGCAGCACATCGCCCAGAGGGAGCAAATACAAAATAAACAGCAGGGGACCTAGAATGGACCCCTGAGGTACACCACAAGTTAAAGGAGCTCTGGGAGATGACAGTTCACCAAGGTGAACAGAAAAACTCCTGTTATCCAGGTAGGACTGGAAAAACTTTAAAACAGTACCTTTCAGACCGACACAGTGTTCTAGGCGGGATAACAGTATGTTGTGATCGACAGTGTCGAAGGCTGCTGTCAGGTCTAAGGTTACTAGGACAGCAGCACGACCAGAGTCTACAGTTAAAAGCAAATCATTAAAAACTCTCAGTAAGGCGGTTTCAGTGCTATGACGAGCTCTAAAACCAGACTGAAACTTCTCATAGAGACTGTTGTTGTCTAAAAATGACTGGAGCTGCCTGAAGACAACTCGTTCCAATACTTTGGACAGAAAGGGCAGATTGGAGATGGGCCTATAATTAGAGAGTATAGATGGATCCAGATTAGGCTTTTTGAGGAGAGGTTGAACAACAGCATGCTTAAAAAGTGTTGGGAAACAACCAGAGCTGAGATAGGCATTGATCAGGACCAGAAGGAAAGGTCCAACTGAGTCCAGGACCTGTTTCAGAAGACGAGAGGGAATAGCGTCAGTGGAACAGTTGGTGGACTTGACCTTACAGACTGTTTCATGCAGCTGAGAAAGAGAAATTAGCTCAAACTGATTAAAGGCAGATTGGCACGGGAGAGAAACACAGGGATTTAAAGGTGGAGGTGGAATGACAGACTGCAGAAGAGAAATCTTATTAACATAGAAACATAAAAATTGACAGGTTTGATAGTGATTGATTATTCAGTCCCAATCTGCTGTCATCTAAAGAACAAAATGATGTTTCTATGAGTCAAAAAGCTCCAGATGTTGTTCACAAAGAAAACAAAGATTAGGAACTTAAACACAAAGTGTTTGGAGCCAAAAACTATGCTGGAGAATCCCTCTGACGAATGTGGTCTTTCACTGTACTGTTCTCTCTCTGTGTTAAACTCCCTGAGTGTGAACATAGATAAACAGCCAGCCAAACTCCTTTTCAAGAGCCAAGAAGGTGAGCGTACTTCCTCCTTTAATGACTCCAGACATAGTAATCATCTTGAACTGACATCATGGAACTGGAGTGAAACTAGAAAAACACATAAAACCAAACTCTTAATGGATTGTCATATAATCAGCAGGTAAATATATTCAGGCACTTACACAGGAGACTATGAAATAAGTATACTGTAGATATGCAAACTGATATTAATACAAAGAAAAACAAGCAGGTAGTGGGTGAGTGTACACTTGTATCATTAGCTCAGAAGATACAACCTATAACTGCACTTCAAAGAAGGTACAAAAGAATGTCTCAAAACACCCTATTATTAATTGCTTAATATACAAAGAACTGACAGAACTTACAACCATTGCTTTCTGAAGGACTCCTTTGAAGGATTGTTTTGGATTCCACATGAATGATTACAAAGGTGTAGCCATGCTTTTCCCTGGTTCTCTGCATTTCCTGCTTCCTGTCTATGCACACGTCAAAATAAAAGCCTTCCTGTCTATCCAGATGTCAAAATAAAAGATTCACACTTGTGTATAACAATAGAAATACACTTTACACTTATTTGTCTCATTAGCATATGAACATATTGAAAACAGAACACATTGCTTTCTTGGTTTGGTTTGCTTTCTTGGTTAGAGTTCCTCACAAATGTCCAAATTATTCTTCTAATGAGGCTATCAATCATTTTTTCAGTCAGTTCTTTTGGAAGAATGCATCGCCCTTTGCCATCGTTACTTTTCTTTGAATTCTTCAAATGCACCTGAACTCCAGCTGGTATTTTTATTGGATTTTGGAGCTATTTATGGTCATCAGTTCATTCCTGCAAACCTATGAACCTGTACAACAATGAGAGCTGCATTGCTGGCTAATTCCAAAAGCGTGATTCTGTTCATCTGGATGCTTTCAGTGGGAGAAACATTTGCTCACTGATCCAGGGGACTTCTTCAGTCTCAGCTGACTGCATGTTTCCAACCTTATAAACAGCACATTTGCACAATGACTGAAACTAGCAGCAGTGGCACCTAATATATATGATATGTTAAGGTTCAAAAATATAGGGAAATAAATACAGGAGGAATGCAAGTAACCACACTGGTCCAGAAGATGAATTCAAGCGTTGATTTTAATGAAAAGCACACGTGTGGGAGAATGAGCTGACTCCGTAAGCAGAGAGCCCCACAATCTCATCCTCCTAACATCAAACTACAATTTTATATGCATCAGAGTATATTTAGTGACGCCTCCTCATTGCGTCAGTACATCAGCTTCAAAACCACAAATGTTCTATTTGACAACTTAAGACACAATTAAAAGTACACTGGCTTCCATCTTCTCCCCGGTGGTTTCCCGCAAGCCCGCTCAGCTCTCGCCTCGTACACCTGCTTCTTCATCAAACAGTCACGTACACACAGAAACTGCACCCTAGCCAAACAATTTAAACTTTCACCTACAAGTGAACCTCTAACTAAGTGTGTGTGTGTGTGTGTGTGTCTATGTGCTAACCACAATCGCACCCCATTTCACCTGCCGAATATCTCCTGACCTCCCCCAGACAGAGAGACAGAAGCCGCTCTCGTGTATGTAATAACCGAACCAAAACTATGTATGTGTACTCTACTGAATAAATGTTTTAATCAAGAACCTCTACTGAAAGCTTAATCAAAAGACATAAAAAATAATAGCATAATCGAAACTGCTCCTCAGACTAGCTTTCACTCAGACTCTGGTTTTTGGTTTCACTTCCTGCAAAGCATGTAACTTCAAAAAACATATAACTTCCTGTCTTATTTTGGCACAGAGCTACTCTGCGTGGGGCCTTTCCTTTCACCATGCAGTCTGCATATAAACATTTAAGATTACAAATTCAACTCAACAGTTTAAAGTGGTTATAACTGCACCTGTAATAAAAACTTAATTGGGTGCCAATATGTTTAAACATCTAAATACAATATCACTATTAATAAATGCGTCAATGCAGATGCTTGTTATATGATTATGATGCAATAGCAAAATAGTAAAAATAGAATTAATAAAATGAAATAATAAAAATGGCAGAAAAATAACACCTCAATTCCTCACACACCCTCTCTTGTGGTGGCCCTCAAAGAGGGTCACCACACTTTACTTATATCATTGCTCTGACCCTCTCTAGAAATGCCAGCTCCCCCCTAAGAACACTCCATGGGTAAAGTTAGGTTCTTCCTCGGTCCCTCTCTCGTGGTCCATCAGGCCTCCTGCAAAGGAAACAAAACACCTTTTCCTCCTACGGCTCGCTAACTTACTCTGTTCCTAATTGTTCTCTTTATTCAAAAACATGAACTTAATTATGTTTTGACTTTCTGACTTTTGTTCATATACAGTCTTAAACTTCACTCCTCTCAATCTACAACATTTTAACAGTCTTAAAGCGCTGGTTTCACACAAGAAAATCGTCATAAACACTTATTCTGTTAACAGATCAAAGGAAACAACCATTTTAATCAACTAATTTTAAACATATAATCAATCACTCCTGAATAAATTTCATCATAGCTAAAAGCTGAACTCTAACTGTATTTTAGAACTCACATTTCCTGTGTTATAACCTGTTTTGGTATAGCATTTTATTTCATTTTTCTGCTCTTAATGTAATGGTACATTCTAATTATATTTTATCAGACTTAACCAAAATATATATCCGCTTTCCCCCCTTTGCTCCTGGTTTAAAGCAAAAAGAAACCTTGGTCACTTCGACAAGTGTTCGTTATTCTGTAACTGCATTTTATATAATAAGACTCATGTGGGGCTGCATGTGTTATCTCAATATTTTACATGTCACAGTTTAGTTACAAGCAAAACTCCTATTCAGTTAAATGCTAACTGCACTTTTGAGGCCTTTGGCCTGGAATCAATACTGTCATATGTGTTTATGCCTCTTAAGAAACTCTCCTCTTCCCTAACAATAAGTTTATGTAATGTCTGTATGTGTAGGCCTACATTATAACCACTTATCCTAAAATAAAAAGAAACCAAACATTTTCTACTCCTAAAATCTTCACCATTTTCCCCAAAGCATATCCTTTATTCCCACAGTTTCCCTTTAAGTTTGGTGTACCACTTCTTATGAACACAGCATTTTATCCTCTAAACAGGATTCAGTTCATTTTAATCCTTTCTTTAAAAAATAACATTTTCTGCCTCAGTTTTACCATATCTAAATTATCAAACAACCCCACTAGTTATAAAATCATACTAAAACCCATTTTAAATTAAACAAATTAAACCTTAAATCCCTCTCTTTTTGACACAGCTCATGTGGCAAAAAACTCAAAATGCTTCACCCAAGCTTAGGAAATTAAAAGGGAAAAAAGGTTAGTCATATCATTTCTCCAAACACTTCAGCCATCCTCCTCTCCGGTATTTCGCTCCGGCCCTGTAAACCTGTGTTTAAGGAATAAGATCAATTTAATCATTATGTCAAATCTTCTCAAACTCCTCGCTCCATCCAGAGCCTGTATCCCTGGACTTTCCTGGAAACAAAACCTGTACTTTACATTTCATACTCAACTCCCCCTTTATGATCCAGTCTGTGTCATGACAAAAATAAACTTAAACAGAACCGTTATTACTCATGTGTTACCTCAGTTAATGGTAACTTGAGTTATATCAAACAATGTTTCCCTTTTAGCATTTAGCATTTTATAATGTAATAACATGGTCTAACCCAAATCAATAAAACAGAAATTTACTCAAAGCAAACATCAACATCCCCAGAATTAAGTCTTCCACTCCTCCTGTTCGTCAACCTTTTATTTATTTCCCCCCTTGGTCCAATCACTCACATTCACTCACACGCATTCACACATGATATTTTTTGCTGATACTGCAGCCTTCCGCGCACGTCATCAGATGCTCCACATCAGCAAAATGAGCTCAATCATTTGTTTCATTTCGTTTTCCTTTTTAGGAAAATAGTTCTCTATACTTTTGACTGGATTGAATCGCTGCAATCCTTGTAGACAGAGACTCGCCGCCAATCAGGTCTCCTCCTCCGCCAATTATAATCTGTAAAGCCCACCTGATTTTCGTACTTGGTAATTTTGTCAGCGCCGTCAGTTCACTCTCTTCCAGGCCTGCTTAGAACAAAAATGAAAAAAGAGAGCTGATTATTAGCTCATCAAAGTACAAAACAAAATCACCTGACAGGTTTTTTTTTTTTTTTTTTTGAGTGCACTACTACAAAAATTTTTGGGCCCCTCTCAGACATAACCATGTTTAATAAAACTCCCTCTCTCGAAATAGAAACAACAGCCTCAAAAATCTGAAACAATCTCAAAGTTCACCCGTTCAACACACCGAAAACCTCGTCAAAAGATCAAAGACCGTTTGCACAATGTCTCCCTTCCTCACTCTGCCATGTTTTCATTCAGCATAAGATATAAACCGATTTCAACAATGCGTCATCACTACATTATAAATTTCCTGTCTAAATCTGCCCCTCTGAACAGACCTGACCACCGTAATCAATTATCCTGTTACTTTACCCTTATATATTTCGCCAAATAATCCTCAACAGCCACCGCTCTGTCTCTTGAACTGAAAGCCTCCGAGACACAAACACACAGGAAGTGTCTGTCACTACTTACTCCAGCTAATTTGCATACTGATTCATATCTTAAGAAGTTAACTTGACAAGAGAAATGCCTGTTTAAACCTTAACACATTATTGAATTATTTTCATTTTCTTTCTATACTAATCACTTACTTTTATCCATCAGTGCAAAAGCACTCCTAACTCACTCTTTTAAAGCTACTTTAATTACTTTTCTTCTGTTAATTTCCATAACTCACTCCCCTGTCCTCTAACTTCTTTGAGTCAACTTCAACTCCAAGCTGTAAGTCTATTTTATTAAACATTCACACCATTCTATCACTCATACAAGTAGCAAGCTGATCTTCATTGCGTATGCTTGTGTTCTTAGCCAGGTTTATTCAATATCTATGCATTAATCTTCATGAGCTTGTCTTTGTAAGGTTAATGCATTTTCTATTTGTGTGTGTTATTTTGCATATATGGCTTCGCAGTCTCCCAGACACCTTCCCAATTCTCCAGTTAAACAGTCAGTTTTCTCCTTCCCCGAATTACTAGCCCAAATTTTAATTTCCCACCTAGAATAACCGCCCTCCTGGTCTTCAGCCAGGTGTTAGGGCTTGCTTTTCAGGTTCACGGACACATCATTCTGTGAACAATTCAACCAGAAACTTGCCTTACCATATCCATTGATTTTAACCTCTAACTTTCTTCCGACTGCTGCCGTGGAGAATTGGTCCGGGTCTGCTTTGCTCCTGAAAATAACAAAACTAAGACATTTTTCATTATTATCACGAGTGCTTAAACGACCCACTTCTGTCTCTCCTATCACAAATACCAGTTATGTCATGTTTATGTCATGAATTTGACTATAAGCGTTTCCTCGTTGCATTTCATGTTAATTGAGTGTAAGCTGCTTTCTTCGTTGCATTTTTATGTACTCATATTTAATTTATGCATCTTTCCACTGAGCTTTAGATTCAAACTATCTCACTTCTGAATCATTTCAAAATAATTTCACATGTAACAATTTGTGCATGTGTGTTTTCTATTCATTAAGGTAATGACAATTATTTTCTTTCATTATATTTACCTTTTCTAATGTTTACCTCTTTGTTATGCTGTGGTGGACATCCCTAAACAATCATGAGTTCAGGCTTCAATTTCAATCCAATCATATCCTATATTCTCGCAGTCAAACTCGTCCAGCTTCACCTGAGACTGGACCTTATCCCTTTCTCACAGTGTCCTTGTGTGGCCTCCAAAGCTCCAGCAAACACAGTCTGTTTCTTCTCTGTCTTGATCTTTCAGTATTCTTCTTCAAAGTTAAGTTCCCGTCTGGCTTTTCAGTCTTCTCTTCCAAGATTACTTCAAGCATGGCAAATATGATACTCAATGCCCAATGCTTTTCCACAATTCTTTATCCCACTGTTCGACTGCCCAGCCTGTAATTCACAGCACATGTTATAGCTTTGCTTTTCTTACGTGCTTCTGCTGGTCGTCAGTCGTCATCAGTGTTAATGGATCAGTGGCACTGTCGTTTGCCTGCTGTATTCGAGTCCACGATGTTCTGTCGGTCTTCATCAGGAGATTGACTGTCCTTTGAACTTCTTCTCAGGGTCAAGGACAAAGTGACAGGTGAAGCTATAAAATTTCAGCCAAAAAGTGGCCTGTTTTTCCCAATTGTTCCTCTATTCCTTCTTGCCGGTTACTCAAAGTTCAATGTTGAGAGAAGTCCACCTGTATTAACACACTAAAGCATAGAATTAATATTCTTTTCCTTTCTTTTTCTTAAAACCTCGATTTGCTTCATCTCCCTCGAGTTTAACTCGTCTGTCTCTCTTCTCTGGGTGCGTCACCGTGTGTGTCTGGGACAGGAACTTTGCATGCCCATAAAAGGGGAACTTTTATGGGCATGCAAAGTTCCTGTCCCAGACACACACACACATTTCCTGTTTCTGCAGACTCTGCAGAGACTTTCTGCAGCCAACAGGCAGACTCTGTCTCTCTTTGAATTTCACAGTCTACAAACAATCAGTAATTCTACTAAATCTTGATCTAAAAACAATACACCTTCATTCCACTCACACACATTTAAATAGAGCTCTTTCAAACATCAGAACAATTAACCAAGTGTATATACTTATGTGTTTTTGAACTGAGAGAAAAAGAAACTCAACCTCTCATACCATCACTCATGCGTTTCTTGAATTAAAAGCACTTTCAAACTTTAAAACATCCTACTTTAGATCACAAAAGAAATATATTTCATACACACTTTTAAATGTTCTAACCTCTTTCAGACGCCATAAATCGTCTCACACACACTGCCTTTTTTCTCAAACTTCCACCTTTTCACTAACTCAGACAAATCACGCAGAGTCACTCAAATCAAATACTGACAGCATTCACACAGTTAAAATCACACCAAATACACTTTCATACGAGTATTTTGGACATGCCTTCCATGATCAGAAAGAGCAAGTCAAAAAGAAAAAACTGAAACCTCTAAGCATTCTCACAGCTTCTCACCACACACACATAACTGAAAAAACTAAAACACACCAGCCTTTATTGCTCACAAGAGGTTACTGCAGAAAAAGATATAGTGGTCTTAGATACTGTACAATGCACTCAATATATATATATATCAAACTCAGTCAATTACTACACATTCACCGTAATGAATTCAAACTCTATTTATACAATTCTAATGAGCAAAACCAGCATCTCAGTCACAGGCATTTGAGGACATCTACAAACAATAGTTATCAAGCTAGATAAGACACGAAACCAAAAGCAACAATCCTCTCATGCGCTCCGCAGCAGCTGCCATTTACATGAACACACAATCTAAAAATAGAAGTCAACAGGCAGTGCACTGCTGATGCAGAGACTCCCTTCACAGAAAGATTTCTTACCTTATATTACACAGACGTCTTTTAATTACAGCTGCACAGCTTTTAGGCCTTTTAAAACACCTACCGAATTTCGACACATTTAATAATAACCGCCCAGCGGAAAACTCCCTGAGTTTTTTGCGACCAATTTACCGTTTATCGGTCCCGGACCGCGGCCTCATTTCTAGTGCCCTAACACAATTTAAAAGCGTCAACCAACTCAACCCCTGCCGAAAAGCCCTATTTTGGCCTTCCTCAGCCAAGGCTTTCCCGAAGTTTTAAGTCTTAAGGTTACACGCCCGAAACCCGGTTTCTACTGACCAAAAAAGCGCAATGTACTGTCCCGGACAGTAAAAAGTGATCCTTAATTCACTTAGCGTATTCTGGGATGCCCCAATTCCCACAGATTGCCAAACTGACTATCCCTCATAGAGGACGGAGCCTAAGCGTCCCCGACTCCGGCAAGCGTTACCTCTGGGCGATGCGCTTCCTAAGACTACCCCATAGTCCCGTCCTAAGAAAATTTAATTAATTTGAAAACACCACATAAAATCACATAAACAATCCTATTGATGCCCAAGCCCGGCTTTATATTCAATTGAGACTTAACTGTCACAAACTCTCACCAATTACCTATCCTACTAAATTCACTCTGCAGTCCAACTGCTTTAAATCCTGTTAGCAGCCCAACTGCTTTCTCTTTTCATTTCTTTATTCTGTTTAACTCAGTACTGTCCCTTATAAACTTCCATTTCATTATCATTACTTCAATTTTAACTTTTTACCAAAATCAAAACAGACATTTGCCAGTAATTTCAGTGAGCAGACTTTAAATTTAAACAGTCCAATTTGACACACTTTGGACGAAAATCAACAGGTGGTGCCTACCTTTTGGTGTATGCCGGCTTGTCACTCACTTTGACCACTGACCAATGCCTGAGCGCCTGACGCCTCGGACCTTTCTCCGTCCTGTCTCACTTCCCCCCTCGGACGAAGCCCCCAAATGATAAGGTTCAAAAATATAGGGAAATAAATACAGGCGGAGGGCAAGTAACCACACTGGTCCAGAAGATGAATTCAAGCGTTGATTTTAATGAAAAGCACACGTGTGGGAGAATGAGCTGACTCCGTAAGCCGAGAGCCCCACAATCTCATCCTCCTAACATCAAACTACAATTTTATATGCATCAGAGTATATTTTGTGACGCCCCCTCATTGCGTCAGTACATCAGCTTCAAAACCACAAATGTTCTATTTGACAACTTAAGACACAATTAAAAGAACACTGGCTTCCATCTTCTCCCCGGTGGTTTCCCGCAAGCCCGCTCAGCTCTCGCCTCGTACACCTGCTTCTTCATCAAACAGTCACGTACACACAGAAACTGCACCCTAGCCAAACAATTTAAACTTTCACCTACAAGTGAACCTCTAACTAAGTGTGTGTGTGTGTGTGTGTGTCTATGTGCTAACCACAATCGCACCCCATTTCACCTGCCGAATATCTCCTGACCTCCCCCAGACAGAGAGACAGAAGCCGCTCTCGTGTATGTAATAACCGAACCAAAACTATGTATGTGTACTCTACTGAATAAATGTTTTAATCAAGAACCTCTACTGAAAGCTTAATCAAAAGACATAAAAAATAATAGCATAATCGAAACTGCTCCTCAGACTAGCTTTCACTCAGACTCTGGTTTTTGGTTTCACTTCCTGCAAAGCATGTAACTTCAAAAAACATATAACTTCCTGTCTTATTTTGGCACAGAGCTACTCTGCGTGGGGCCATTCCTTTCACCATGCAGTCTGCATATAAACATTTAAGATTACAAATTCAACTCAACAGTTTAAAGTGGTTATAACTGCACCTGTAATAAAAACTTAATTGGGTGCCAATATGTTTAAACATCTAAATACAATATCACTATTAATAAATGCGTCAATGCAGATGCTTGTTATATGATTATGATGCAATAGCAAAATAGTAAAAATAGAATTAATAAAATGAAATAATAAAAATGGCAGAAAAATAACACCTCAATTCCTCACAGATACTAATATAATACATATACATATATAATACGTACTAATGATGAAGGAACTGAGCTCACAGTCCATTGTTCATTCAGTGAACTACTCAGTTTATTTTGGCCTCAGAAATGCTCACTCTGTTTGTACATCACTTATTGTCAGCAATAGATTCATTCTGCTTTGTGGACATAAACACATGTGACTTCACTTCCTCTTTGTTTTTGATGCAGCGTTTTATAAAATTAGAGCTGCATGAAAAACAATGAAACAGCTTCTAAAAGTTTGACATCAGAGCTTTGTGATAGTTTTCATGTTTCACTCAAACTAAAGTGATACACAACATATGCAGTGCTATACACACATATTCACATGTTTCTAAGAGTTTGAGAATCAAGCTGTTACTAACATCCTGCACCATGTTCTTGTTCAACATGGGAAAAACACGAGACGAGTTTCACACATGCATTATGATCCCTCAATACAATCAGATTCTGCTTAGAACTGCATTCAAGACTATTGAGCCAATATTTTCAGCTTATATGGCTGAAACATTTTCAAATGAGGAGCTTCCAAAAATGAGTGAAACAGTAAGAGCATGTGGAGAGTTTGGAAACATCCCATTAGGAAAGACAAATCAAACATTTGGATTCATTTTAATGAGCTCAGACTTGTTGAAAATGCAGAGGAGCTGGTTGTGAACTGTGCTTCAGAGAAAAACAACATACTGATATTCACTGTGGAACTTTGAGTGGAAAAAGACAGAAAACAACATGTGGATCCTGGAATAATGGGAGCTTCCATCTTTAAAGGACTGAAGAGGAAGAAGTTTACAAGGAATCATTTAGAAGAGTTTCAAACATCAACTGATTGAATCCATGAATCTGAAAATGTGTTTCTGAGTGAAAGAGACAGACATGTGGGCGATTGTGGCTCAAGAGTTGGGAGTTCGCCTTGTAATCGGAAGATTGCCGGTTCGAGCCCCGGCTCGGACAGTCTCGGTCATTGTGTCCTTGAGCAAGACACTTCACCCGTTGCCTACTGGGGGTGGTCAGAGGGCCCGGTGGCGCCAGTGTCCGGCAGCCTCGCCTCTGTCAGTGCGCCCCAGGGTGGCTGTGGCTACAATGTAGCTTGCCATCACCAGTGTGTGAATGTGTGCGTGAATGGGTGAATGACTGGATGTGTAAAGTGCTTTGGGGTCCTTAGGGACTAGTAAAGCGCTATACAAAAACAGGCCATTTACCATGTACAGACTGAACTATCTGTTCAACAGTCAGAGTGTTTCTCTAACAGGAGGAAACTCTTTACACTCAACTCAGCACAGGAACACTGAGGAACCAAAATCAACTCTAAACCCAGGATAAAGAGGTTCGGTGAATGTGGTGTTGAAGGTGTGGAGGTGGATCAGAGTGTCAGAGGAGACTCTGTAGAAGGACAGAGTGCCAGCAGGACAGTCCACATACACTGCTGCTCTGTTAGAGACAGAGGAGGAGGAGGAGGAGGAGATGGACGTGTATCTGTTATTGTGAAGGATATAAAGAGGACCATGATCAGAGCAGCTCAGTCTCCATGACTGATCATTCCCTCCAAACAAACAGTTGTTACTGCCTCCTTTTCTTCCGATTCTTCCGTAACTCATTGATATAATAACATTTCCTCTCCACTCGACCTCCCAGTAACAGCGACCAGTCAGACCATTTCTACACAGAAGCTGATTCCAGTAATCAAATCTGTCTGGATGATCAGGATATGACTGAACCTCCTCCACATGTGTCACCTTCCGGTTGTTGTCAGACAGTTGGAGCTTTGTGTTCACTGTGTTTGCGTCGATTGTGAGTTGACAGGAATCTGATGGAGAGAACAAACACAATCTAGCTGCAGTTATTGATCCATCATCTGTTCATTGATTGACACTTTGATGATGACTCCTGACATCAGAGACGTGAATGATGAAGATGGTTGAATGTGTGCCGCTTTGTTTGCATGAATCACATTAAAAACACACTTACACTTCCTCAGACCTGGTCTCAACCATCGGACTCCAGCAGGCTCCACCCTGAAAGGAGGAGGGGTCAGAGCAGCACAGTCAGCATGTACATATGGACATTACATGGCTCTCATACACACACTGTTACACACTGATAAAGGAACAGTCCAACATTTTCACAAATACACTTCAATCCATACATGGATCAAACTGCTGATGATTTTGGACTGATCCTGGATCTGTTCTTTAAAGCAGTTGATGGATTAATAGTCAGAGCAATAAATCCATAAAATTAAAGCATGGCTCCACCAGTCTAATGAATAGGATATTGTTCATATGACAATAAATGTAGTTATCTGTGAATGTCTAAATAGTTTTCTAGCCTGCCCAGAGAAATTGGCCAATGGTAGTATGTCTGTAGATGTAATGAGACACATGCTCTTGCAACCATGATACATCTTGCTGCCATGTAGACAATAATTGATATTAGGTCTAACAGTGATGTGGGGAAAAGGGAAAGAAGAGCCTAAATTTAGATCAACATGCACTAGAGAGTGCATCTGTTCACATGAAGTCCATATCAATACAGAATAAAGAGACCCCTTACTATTGAGTAAAAATAAACAGGCCAAGAATGTAAGGATATAATATCTCCAGAAATGTGAAGCTAAGTGACTCAGGTTTTTACTCATTAAGTATTTGGGCATCAGGCACAGACCCAGTCACATTGTTTAATGTAGCAATAGCTTTGATGCCAATGACTGGTACAGCCTCTACATCTGCAAAGTAGTAGAGTAGTAACGACTCTAAACATAACATCACTGAAGAGGCATTAGAAATGGAAATAGGTTTCAGAGACAAAAATTAATGTGTTGTACTGTCTCCCAAACTTTTCCAGGCTCATTTCTCAGGCTGAAAAAGTACAGGCTCAGAAATGTACTTAAAGAGAGTAAAAAGTAGCTCCAAAGGACATTTCTACCAGCTATTTTGTGGAAAGCTATGTTAACCACATGTCATATTAATGTAAATATATATTTGTACATGAGAATACAACTGTTATTCAAATCTACATTCAAATTCCAATGACGTCCTCAGCTTGAATCTGTTATGTGGGACACATGCAATGAAAGACAGAGAGTGAATTTGCCCCCACACCTAAACAGGAAAATGAGAACAGTCAGGGGCTAAAGTGAGATCTGGTGAACAGTCTATCAGGTGTCACTGAGCAGTCCTTACCTTTAAATATAACCTCTATTTTTCCTCCCCAGTCTGCCTTATAATCCTTCTCCATCTCTGAGTAAAATTAGCTCTCTTTCTTTTCTCTCCCTGAGAAATACAGCAGCTGGCCCTTTAGCTAGCAACACACTGTGCGATAAACTGCACACAGTTTGTGTCATGGTGAGCTGTGTGGCTGGCAGTGGTTGGACCCAAACGCAGGACTCTGAGGCGGAGTATTAAACTTAAAGGCGGTAGTTTATTTCACTGGTAGAAGACACTTTTTAAAAACACAATACATGAGTATTAGAAACAAAACCAAAAACTCAAACTAGGCAACATGATCTAAATTAGGAGTTCATGACGAGGCAAGGCATAAGCCGACAAAACATGGCCAGTGAGGAACACACAACTAATGCAGAGGACGCGATACTGACAGTGAGAAACACAGGGCTTTAATACACTGAGGGAAAAATGAGGGAATGAGACACAGGAGGAGAGCACAGATAAACCTAATTGATAGACGAGACAGGGAGGAAGCAAAACTGAATACACTGACATAAGAAACGGACCTTCAAAGTAAAACAGGAAATATGACATGCATGCACAGACACGGGCCTAATACTATGACATCACAGACATGGCAACAGAGGGAACACAGCTGGGCCTAACGGGACAGAAAGAGACAAGGGGAAGCAAAACTAAAAATACTGCATGCAGGACTGGAATGATCAGAATAACACATGAATATATTGCCACCAAAAAGGAAGAATACCTCAATACATTAACAAAAACAACGATGCAATATGATAATTTATGCACCAGCAGAGCGGAAGCAGCCATGGCCAGAACTAGATATCACTACTACGAATTTGGAAACAAAACAAGTAAAATACTGGCCTGGCAAATTAAGAAAGAAACATCTGACAAATTTATACAGACAATATTAACGGAAGATGATAAACTTCTTGACGAATCAGCACCCATAACTGTCGAGTTTAAACGGTTCTATGAATATTTGTATAAATCTAAGCAAGGGGTTGACAGTACTGCTGCAAAAAGATTTATAGATGAATAACCCTTCCCAAATTACATAATGAGGACAAAGAACTGCTTGATGCAGATATATCTGAGATGGAGGTACTCCGAGCCCTTTTACAAAATAATAAGACCCCTGGACCAGATGGATTCTCAGTTGATTAGTATAAGGCTTTCTCAAATAAATTACTGACACCACTCACAAATATGATTAAAGAAGCTTTAGAAAATAATAAATTACCAGATTCATTGGAAATTGCAACAATCACATTACTCCCAAAACCGGGCAAGGACAAACAGAGATGCGACTCTTACAGACCCCTCAGCCTCTTAAATGCAGATTATAAAATATTATCCAAAATAATTGCACTCAGATTGGAAGACATTATGCCTAAGATAATACACGCTGTTAAAGGATTTTTATATGTATTTTGCTCTATTGTAGTTAAAAATCCCTAGTTGTTTAGCTTCATTTAAAACTCCTGCATACATTGTGTTTTGACAAAAGCTTGCATGAGGAAACTGCCACAGGAAACCTCACCCTTGCTGAGTTTGCTGAGATAAGCTTGACCAGTTCCTGTTGTGACAGTTTGAACATATATGTTTTATGCTTATCACCTTGTAAGGAGTTGCTTTGTACTCACAAGGGGTGGCGCCCTGAAATGTGCTGCGTAAGAGCTGTCTATAAATAAAGAGAGAACCGATGTCTCGGCACGTGTCTCTGTGGAGACATTGCCCATGTGGATCTACATGTCTGAGTCTGTCTTTCTTGCCTCCTGAGTTTCCTCTTAACACACGCTGACCAAACAGGCTTCATTAAAAGCAGGCACGGAGCAGATAATGTGCGACGTTTGCTCCATATATTGAATACTGCTCAAAAAAATCAAGACCCCCTGCTAATAATCTCTATGGATGCTAATAAAGCATTTGACAGGATTGAGCCAAACTTTCTATTTCGGGCATTGGAAACTATGGGCTTTGGACAGAAGTTCACCCGCTATGTTAGGATACTTTTTAATGCCCCCAGAGCCAATATCATAACAAATGATGTGCTCTCAGGCACTTTCTCTTTAACCAGAGACTGCAGACAAGGTTGTCCAAGCTCCCCCCTTGCTCTTCGCAATTGCGATCGAACCACTAGCCGCTGCCATTCGTACTAGTGCCTCCATATCTGGAATCAAATTTGGTACAAGTGAACATAAACTTTCTCTATACGCAGATGACCTCCTACTATACATAACGGACCCACTTAAATCAATTATCTCCTTCATGAAGTGTCTCAAATACAGTGCAGCCTCAGGATACAAGTTAAACTATACCAAAAGCGAGATTATGACATTAAATATACAACCCCTCGTCTGGGGATCTCCTCAGCCCTTCCCAGGAGGGTGGCACGGATGCCCCTCCGGTGGTACTCCTTGGGCTCTTGCACTCTGGGGCCTCTGGATGTCTGGAGCCTGGATCTCCTCCATGCCTGCTTCATGCCCTGGGGGACAGGGCTATGGGCCTCCACACCCTCTAGCAGACCGTTACATGGGGAAACCTTTTGTAAACAAGCGTGCTGATCCACACAGGTGTGCACACGGGTGTTCACTGTTCGTAGACATAAACTACACCTTTCATAGCTGCTACTTCAAAGCACATTGTGCGCTGTCTGTCCTGCGTGCTGCACAACAACTTTCAATATTTAGTATTTACTGCTGTTCACACTTAGCTAGATTAACGTGATGGTGTTGTGTTTAGTATGTTGCTTTGTTTTTTGGTTTTTTTTGCTTGTTTTCTCTTCTTTTTCTCTCAACAGGTGATCCAGGAGATTTTTTTTTCTCTTTGTCTTTGTAAGTGCCCTTTCTCACTGTCCCTTTTCCCTTCTGTTTTTCTTTTCCTTCCCCTCTTTCTTTCTCCCTTTCCTATCCCCCAGTCATGTCTGTCCCATCTGTAACAACTGAAAATAAAATAAATAATAACAACAAAGTTTGATCAAATGGACCAATACGGCAATGCCATGATGATCCATTTGGCAAAATAAATCCATTTGGTATCTTTGTTGGTCTTCAGACAACAATTCTGACGGCTAAAGAACCAAATGGGACAGACAAAAAAAAAAAAAAAATACAAGATAGCCGTATTAGAGCTCTTACTGACCCATTACAGTGGTGTAATAATGGCTTCGCGTATTTGGGTATACAAATTGGTAAATCCGAGGATCAAATATTCAAGCTAAATTATATCAATTCAGAGATGGATGGATTTCCCATTATCCCTCATAGGCAGAATTAATGTTATTAAAATGAACACTTTGCCGAAGTTCATTTACTTATTTCAATGTCTCCCTACAAATGTTCCCAAAAGTTTCTTCAAAGAGCTTAATAAAATTATAACTTCTTTCATATGGCAAAAGAAAAATCCAAGAGTCAAACTCACCTCTCTGCAGGCCCCATATTCAAGGGGAGGACTTAATTTACTAAACTTTAAGAACTGTTATCTTGCCTCCCAGTACCAATCAATTTGGATCTGGCTACATGCAGAGGAGTGAGGTTAGATGGGTTCCACTAGAACAACATGAGGTGAACCCCATACCATTAAAATATTCCATTTTTAGGTACAAAAAAATGTCTATCCAAGCTTACAAACAATTTGATAATATTAAACACCTTCAGCGCCCGGCAGGAATCTCACTCGCTTCTGAAAATAAATATCTCTTTTCTTAGAAGGACACCCCTATGGGGCAACCCTGACGTCTCTCATCATATTGCCGACCCAATATTGCGGGAATGGAAGGACAGAAATATTCGAACTGCTGCTGATTGATACAATAATGATACATTTATTGACTTTCAACAACTAAAGGAAAAATTCAAACTTCCAGGACAAAGTTTCTTCAAATTTCTAGAAATAAGAGAGTGTTATGTGAAGGCTGTGTGCAGGCAGGAGTGGTAGTAGGAGGACCCAATGTGCAGACACTTGGAGGCGAAACGTGAACTCAAAAGGGTAACAAAACAAGGAATACAAAATACACTTACACAGACAGAACAGACAGCTAGATAAGATCGCGACACGGACACAGAGAAACACAGGGCTTAAATACACAGAGGGAGCAATCAGGGAATGAGTAACAGGAGGGAAACACAGCTGGGGCAAATCAGGCCTAACGAGACAAAGGAAGCACAACCAGACGCATTTACATGAGACACGGACTTTCAAAGTAAAACAGGAAACATAACACAGACTGAACTTACAGACACAGAATCACAGACAGGCACTACAGAGGGAACAGAGACGTGGGACCAGGGCAGACACAGACACTGACTGGACACGGGGATAAAGCAACTAAGGATTACACAGAGACATAAACCATGAGACAGAACTCATGAGACACTCTAGGGTGTTCGCTCGCTCTGTGGTATAGTATCACTTCCTGTTCCTGCTCAAACACAGTGGTGTTTCTGAGTAGCTTTTCTGCTTAGCAATTTAATTTAAATCTTTTGATACATCCCTTTTTCATAGTATAATCTTAACGTGCTTCATCTGAATCACCCTTTCTGTGTACTCACTACCTAATTTATAGCCAAAGTATTCACTCACTGTCTCTTTACTGTTTCGCTAGCTTAGCTTAGCTCGTAGCCGACTCGTTAGCACCATGGCTACTTCACCTGTCCCTCCTGCACTTTCCTGCTCATTGTGTCAGATGTTTAGTTACTCCTCGGCCTCCTTTAGCAGTAATGATACCTGTAATAAATGTAGCATATTTGCAGCTCTGGAGGCCAGGATTACTGAATTGGAGACTCGGCTTCGCACCCTTCATTCACCCGTAGCTAGCCAGGCCCCTGTAGCTGGTGCAGCCGAAGATAGCGTAGGCCCCGCTAGCTGTTCCCCGGCAGACCCCAAGCAGCTGGGGAAAGAGGGCGGCTGGGTGACGGTGAGGAGGAAGCATAGTCTTAAACTGAAGCCCCAGGTACACCACCAACCTGTTCATGTGTCTAACCGTTTTTCCCCACTCAGCGACACACCCGCCGGGGTCAAACTCTGGTAATTGGTGATTCTGTTCTCAGACATGTGAAGCTAGAGACACCGGCAACCATAGTCAATTGTCTTCCAGGGGCCAGAGCAGGCGACATTGAAGGAAATTTAAAACTGCTGGCTAAGGGTAAACGTAAATACAGTAAGATCATAATTCACGTCGGCAGTAATGACACCCGGTTACGCCAATCGGAGGTCACTAAAATCAATATTGAATCGGTGTGTAACTTTGCAAAAACAATGTCGGACTCTGTAGTTTTCTCTGGTCCCCTCCCCAATCAGACCAGGAGTGACATGTTTAGCCGCATGTTCTCCTTAAATTGCTGGCTGTCTGAGTGGTGTCCCAGAAACGATGTGGGCTTCATAGATAATTGGCAAACCTTCTGGAGGAAACCTGGTCTTGTTAGGAGAGACGGCATCCATCCCACTTTGGATGGAGCAGCTCTCATTTCTAGAAATATGGACAAATTCATTAAACCCCCCAAAATATGACTATCCAGAGTTGGGACCAGGAAGCAGAGTTGCAGTCTTACACGCCTCTCTGCAGCTTCTCTCCTCCTGCTACACCCCCAAAAACCCATCTCCATTGAGACTGTGTCAGCTCCCAAAAAGACAAAAAACAAACTAAAAATCAGCAATAAACAACTTAAACATAAAAAATCACAAAGAAAGAACAATACAGTATCCACATCTGAACCAAAGAGTAAAACAGTGAAATGTGGATTATTAAATATTAGGTCTCTCTCCTCCAAGTCTCTGTTAGTACATGACTTAATAATTGATCAACAAATCGATTTACTCTGCCTTACAGAAACCTGGTTGCAGCAGGATGAGTATGTTAGTTTAAATGAATCAACACCCCCGAGTCATTCTAACTACCAGAAATCCCGAAGCACAGGCCGAGGGGGCGGTGTGGCAGCAATTTTTCACACCAGCCTATTAATTAACGAAAGACCAAGACAGACTTTTAATTCATTTGAAAGCCTGATGCTTAGCCTCGTCCACCCCAGCTGTAAAACTCAGAAACCAGTCTTACTTGTTATCATCTATCGTCCACCTGGGCCTTACACAGAGTTTCTCTCTGATTTCTCAGACTTTTTATCTGATTTAGTGCTCAGCTCAGATAAAATAATTATTGTGGGTGATTTTAACATCCATGTAGATGCTAAAAATGACAGCCTCAACATCGCATTTAATCTGTTATTAGACTCAATTGGCTTCTCTCAAAACGTAAAAGAACCCACCCACCACTTTAATCACACTCTAGATCTTGTTTTAACATATGGCATAGAAACTGAATATTTAACAGTGTTTCCTGAAAACCCTCTGCTGTCTGATCATTTCCTGATAACATTTACATTTACAATAATTGATTACACAGCAGTGGAGAGTAGACTTTATCAAAGTAGATGTCTTTCTGAAAGTGCTGTAACTAAGTTTAAGAATATAATCCACCCACTGTTATCATCTTCAATGCCCTGTACCAACATAGAGCAGAGCAGCTATCTGAACGCTACTCCAACAGAGGTCGATTATCTTGTTAATAATTTTACCTCCTCACTACGTACGACTCTGGATACTGTAGCTCCTGTGAAAACTAAGGCCTCAAATCCAAAGTCCCTGACTCCGTGGTATAATTCTCAAACACGTAGCCTAAAGCAGATAACTCGTAAGCTGGAGAGGAAATGGCGTGTCACAAATTTAGAGGATCATCATTTAGCCTGGAGAAATAGTTTGCTGCTTTATAAGAAAGCCCTCCGCAAAGCCAGAACATCTTACTATTCGTCACTGATTGAAGAAAATAAGAACAACCCCAGGTTTCTCTTCAGCACTGTAGCCAGGCTGACAAAAAGTCAGAGCTCTACTGAGCCAACCATCCCTTTAACGTTAACTAGTAATGACTTCATGAACTTCTTCACAAATAAAATTTTTATCATTAGAGAAAAAATTACCAATAATCATCCCACAGATGTAATATTATCTACAGCTACTCTTAGTACCATCAATGTTAAGTTAGACTCTTTTTCTCCAATTGATCTTTCTGAGTTAACTTCAATAATTAATTCCTCCAAACCATCAACGTGTCTTTTAGACCCCATTCCTACAAAACTGCTCAAAGAAGTCCTGCCATTAATTAATTCTTCGATCTTAAATATGATCAACCTATCTCTAATAATCGGCTATGTACCACAGGCCTTCAAGGTGGCTGTAGTTAAACCTTTACTTAAAAAGCCATCTCTAGACCCAGCTGTCTTAGCTAATTATAGGCCAATCTCCAACCTTCCTTTTATATCAAAAATCCTTGAAAGAGTAGTTGTCAAACAGCTAACAGATCATCTGCAGAGGAATGGCTTATTTGAAGCGTTTCAGTCAGGTTTCAGAGCTCATCACAGCACAGAAACAGCTTTAGTGAAGGTTACAAATGATCTTCTTATGGCCTCTGACAGTGGACTCATCTCTGTGCTTGTCCTGCTAGACCTCAGTGCTGCGTTCGATACTGTTGACCATAATATCCTATTAGAGCGATTAGAACATGCTGTAGGTATTACAGGTACTGCACTGCAGTGGTTTGTATCATATCTATCTAATAGACTCCAGTTTGTACATGTAAATGGAGAGTCCTCTTCAGACACTAAGGTCAATTATGGTGTTCCACAGGGTTCAGTGCTAGGACCAATTCTATTTACATTGTACATGCTTCCCTTAGGCAACATCATTAGAAGACATAGCATAAATTTTCACTGCTATGCAGATGACACGCAGCTCTATCTATCCATGAAGCCAGGTAACACACACCAATTAGTTAAACTGCAGGAATGTCTTAAAGACATAAAGACCTGGATGGCCGCTAACTTTCTGCTTCTTAATTCAGATAAAACTGAGGTTATTGTACTCGGCCCTGAAAATCTTAGAAATATGGTATCTAAGCAGATTCTTACTCTGGATGGCATTACCTTGGCCTCCAGTAACACTGTGAGAAACCTTGGAGTCATTTTTGACCAGGACATGTCCTTCAATGCACATATTAAACAAATATGTAAGACTGCTTTCTTCCATTTGCGCAACATCTCTAAAATTAGAAATATCCTGTCTCAGAGTGATGCTGAAAAACTAGTTCATGCATTTATTACTTCCAGGCTGGACTACTGTAATTCACTATTATCAGGAAGTCCTAAAAACTCGCTGAGAAGCCTTCAGCTAATCCAAAATGCTGCAGCAAGAGTCCTGACAGGGACTAGAAAGAGAGAGCATATTTCTCCTGTTTTGGCTTCCCTTCATTGGCTTCCTGTTAAATCCAGAATTGAATTCAAAATCCTGCTCCTCACATACAAGGTCTTAAATAATCAGGCCCCATCTTATCTTAATGACCTTGTAGTACCATATCACCCTATTAGAGCACTTCGCTCTTGCACTGCAGGCCTACTTGTTGTTCCTAGAGTATTTAAAAGTAGAATGGGAGGCAGAGCCTTCAGTTTTCAGGCCCCTCTTCTGTGGAACCAACTTCCAGTTTGGATTCGGGAGACAGACACTATCTCTACTTTCAAGTTTAGGCTTAAAACTTTCCTTTTTGCTAAAGCATATAGTTAGGGCTGGACCAGGTGACCCTGAATCCTCCCTTAGTTATGCTGCAATAGACGTAGGCTGCCGGGGATTCCCATGATGCATTGAGTTTTTCCCTTCCAGTCACCTTTCTCACTCACTATGTGCTAATAGACCTCTCTGCATCGAATCATATCTGTTATTAATCTCTGTCTCTCTTCCACAGCATGTCTTTCATCCTGTTTTCCTTCTTTCACCCCAACCGGTCGCAGCAGATGGCCGCCCCTCCCTGAGCCTGGTTCTGCCGGAGGTTTCTTCCTGTTAAAAGGGAGTTTTTCCTTCCCACTGTCGCCAAAGTGCTTGCTCATAGGGGGTCATATGATTGTTGGGTTTTTCTCTGTATTTATTATTGTGCTATCTACTGTACAATATAAAGCGCCTTGAGGCGACTTTTGTTGTGATTTGGCGCTATATAAATAAAATTGAATTGAATTGAATTGAATTAACAAAGAAACCGAAGACTAGAAATGTTAAATAATATAATAAACTCAAAACCCTGGGTCAACGACCCAGGCATCCTAACAGAGAGTTGGTCAAAGAGAAATCCAAAGGGACATTCCGCGAGATACCAAAAGAAACTCCTCTTGAAACCCATCTTTGCACCAAACCATGGAAGTCAATAAAAGGAATAGCATCTTCTATATATGCCATTATCAATGAAAAGTTACCTGATCACAACAAAGTGTCCATAAAAAGATAATGGGAGACAGACCTGGGCTATGTCTATGAAGAGGTAGAATGGTACCAATTATTTCTACAAAACACAGGCAAATGCAATTTAACATACTTCATAGGATATATTATGTCCTTGTCTAGTCTCGTGTCTTTTTTTGTATTACTTTCCCTGGAACACTCTCTCACAGTCTGTGTCTAAAACCTAAAAGAGAATTATGGATTTGATCAACTGGTCTCTGAATGCTATTGACACCCTTTAACGAAAGTCTGGGCTCGGGAGAACCCGAGTGCCCTGGAGGGACTTTCCCTGCTGGATACACGATGGATGGGTGGCAGAGGATCGTGTGCCTGGCGGGACTGTCGATCGAGGATGCTGAAGATATCTACCTATTCCGAACCATGATAACAGGGTTCTTGCTGATCGGAGCTGGCTTGGCCCTGGCTTATCGGAGAATTAAGAGAGCGGAACCAGCTGTTCAAACCCCCACAAAGCTGCCCGCTGAGATTGGAACGACAGGTGTGACTTGTCAGAATGGGCTCACTGAAGGCAGCATGGTTAAGAGCTTGGAGGCGCTCATGACTGCAGTGAATGCTCAGAATAACACCTCTGAGCGTATGTATGTTGGATTACATCAGGAAAGAATCCACTCAGAACAACATCTCTGGGCGGAAGCGGGATTACATCTCGGATCAGTTGGCTGCGGTCGTGAAGTCTCAGAATCTGCTATGTGAGCAAAAGAGTGACAAGACCATGGAATTGACGGCTAATAACATCATGGAGAAACTCGCAGCTATTAACGGGAGATTGAGAGACCAGTGTCGGAGTGTTAAAAACAGCTTGAAATTCTCATGAGTTGTTTGCAAAAGAAAATCACCATCATAATGCGGCTACCCCTTCGGCGCCAGCTGTGGGCTCAAGGCTGGAGCTGAACAAAAACTCCCTGATAACGACTGTGTTGAGTCTGTTCCTTCCCATTCCATACAAGGCCACCTGGGTTGGCTGGAAGACTGCTTACTTAGCCTGGCGGGGCGAAGGACACTGTCTCAGCTGAACTATGGACACGCACACACATACAGTACTCTCCGTATATAGTAACCATTATCCTTATGTAAATATGTAAGAAAAATTGTGTATGTTTCTGTTCTGTGTCCTGTGTACTGTTTGTTTGTATATGTGTCTTTTTGGCTGCTGTTACAACCAAATTTCCCCTTGTGGGACAATTAAAGGATTATGCTATTCTATTCTATTCTATTCTATACATATACTGATACTGATAAGCACTCACTGACGCATCACCCTCCCTATCCAACGCCACCTCCAACACTTACCTCCCCCATGATGTGGACATCGGGTCAGCTGGAGGCGCAGTCAAAGATTGCAGCGGTCCCAGATCAGATGTACACACTGGAACACTTTCCCATGTTGCTTGTCTGTGTTTATTATGTTATGGTGTGTTGATATCTGTGCATTCCTGTATTATCCTTTTGTGTTACACTTTTTGATGTTTTTTTTCCTCGCTACCTGGCCTGACCTGTCTCCCCAATGTGATGTTTGTATTGTATGTACGGTCGGCAAGGTCTGTAATCTCGGTTGTGGGCAAAAGACCTGCAACTGACAAATAAAGGCTATCTCATCTCATCATCTCATATTACACCCCTTACAGGCTACATAAAATTGATAGTAATTATTCCCCCAGATGCTTGAGATGTAAGGTGACAGATGGCGATCTCCTACACATGCTGTGGAATTGCCCAGTGATAGAAGAATTTCGTAGACGGGCCATCGAAATAATCTCAAGGGTAATGGGGATCCAAATTGAACTGGACCCAAAACTATGGATTCTAGGTGACACAGGTTCTATCAATGTGAATTACCATAAGAAATATTTTATTTTACTTGCGAGTACAGCAGTGAAAAAAATGTATTATGCTACATTGGAAATCTGAAAATTCTCCAACATTGAGACACTGGATTAATGAGCTAGTGTCCTACTGCACATCTGAGAAGATATAATATAGTGTAAAAGGGAAGTATGGAACCTTTGAAAAATTCTGGGGGCCCTTCCTGGCAGTACTACCATCTCTGGACCTAACAGATCATAGAGCTGATGCAAACCCCCCTGGGTCTGCTTTGAGTTGATCCCCGGTTGGGCTTTCCTGACTCGACTTCCTGAATGCTGTGGTTTTATCGGGGGGGGGGGGGTTGATTCCTGTGCTTGGGAGTTTCTATAGATAGGTGTAAATATACGAATTTGATGAGGTTGAGCACTGAAACAGAAGGGGTGGGCTGCCTTATTATCTTCTGTACTGTTTTTTCCTGTTTGTTCAGTAGGGAGTTAGTTGTAGCATTTGTCCTTTATTTGGTTTTGTTTCACCTAGGGTTTAGGTAGCACCCTCTTTTCTGAGTAAGCTTGTTTTGTTTGTTATTTTGGGCTTTGTTCACCCCGGAGCTTAGTTTTCAGTCTAGACAATAAACCATCTTTTACTTAACAACTTGGCTTTTCTTTGTAATGTTTTGGGGACCAGCGCGGGGTCACTTCCTTTTTAACCCTTATGCTATGTTCCTGTACCCCTAGAGTGGGGTGTAACAACATGAACAAAAAAATCATTAAGAGAACACAAAACCATGAATAACAGTATTCAAACAATATAATAACAAAATCTGAAAAATAACTATTGGGTAGCAGAGCCAGTAACGTGACAGTTTGCGTGTTTGCTGAGGTTTGTCGAGCTGATAGAAATTATGCATTTTTAATTACTTGCCACTTTAAAAAACATTACGTCTTTTATCCTCACTCCTCTTTAGTAGCACCAGCCAGATGCTGAAGTACTGAGACCAAAATTTATGGACATTCACACTTGTGCCAGCTCACTTTAAACCCCAAGTATAAATGCAAAATATGATATTACTAAGCTAAGATATTGATTTGAAAATGTAACTAGGAAGTAGACACAAAAGTTGTCAGAATATTGATGTACAGATACCTAAAAAGTCTCCTTAAGTACAAAGTATTTGTACTTCGTTACTTCCCACCTCTGGTGAGAGCACTACCCAAAGCCAAAGCTATTATTAAACTAGACTAGTGTTTCTGTAGTGAGGAAATGAAAATATTCCCGCATGTGTGGTTGTTCATGCCACATGTGGATGAAGCAAACAGGAAGTGAGTGAAAGGCACAGGAAATGTTTCCAGCTCTTCCTCCTCTATCAGACATTCTCTCCATACCTGAGAGTGTCCAGTCTCCAGCGTGGATCCTTCAGTCCAGCCGACAACAGCGTCATTCCTGAGTCCCCTGGGTGATTAAAGCTCAGGTCCAGCACTCTCAGATGGGAAGGGTTGGAGCTCAGAGCTGAGGCCAGAGAAGTACAGCCTTCTTCTGTGATCAGACAGCCTGACAGACTGCAGACACACAAAAGCAGCAACCTTACAGGTAAACTTGAGAAGATTCATAACGTTGAACTTATATGTTCCCTGGTGCATTTGTTAACTGGAAGCCACAACATGTAAAGGTAGATAGTGCTCTTTTTTTCCTCTGCCACAGAGGTGCATTCTTTCTCCACTTTTATTTGTGATGCATAGAAATGAGTGTCAATGTCAATATTCAACGTGCCATATTTCTAAGTTTGCATATTTGCAATGTTGTTTTCTCTCTTTTGAGCAGTGATGATCCTGATCATGGGCCTGTGGTGGGGGATTTTACACAGTGGTGCAAGTTGTCATTTTTGGACATGAGTCAAAACCCAAAGACATGATAACTGATTTTTAGAAGGAACCCTATGATCATCTCTGTGGCGTTAAAGGACCAGACTTATGTTTATGCAGCAGTTTAAATACCTTGGTGCTATAATTGATAAGTTGATCTCACAGTGTATGCACTTCTAGCAAGCTCACTGGTTTCCATGCCAATTGTACTTTCAGAATGCTTTAAGCAATAGTTCTGTAGTCTTTCTGAAGTTCTTTCAAAGTTCTTCTCTGGCCACCGGAAGCGTGGCTTTCAAGAAGTCATTCTCAAGTATAGGAAACAGGTAGAAAGGCTGAGGTATGCTAAATTACAAATGAACTGGACTGAAAATTAATTGATGAAAATTCCAACACAGCTTGCCTTCTAAGTTGAAGAATGAAGGCAATCACACCAAATACTGACTTTCAAGCTTGCTGAAATTGTATAAACTATGTTTTCGCCTTATAAACTTTATTTCATCTGTTCTACGTTTACAATAAATCACTGAACCTTTTTCCAATTTTCAAAGCAAAATATAAATAAATAAAAAGGGTGAGACTTTTCTACAGAGGAACATAAAAATTAGCTATACACGCAGTGATAAAATTCAGATGTAAAATGATCAGTATGATAGACTAAATCCTGACCTGAGACCTTCCAGTTTACAGTGTAGACTCTCAAGCCCTGGAGAAAGAAGCTTCATTCCTAAATCCTGCAGGTTGTTGTTACTCAGGTCCAACTCTGTCAGAGAAGAGGACTGGGAACTGAGAACTGTTGAAAGAGCTTCACAGCTTCTCTCTGAGAGGTTACAGCTACTAAGGCTGTAAAAGAAAAAAAGTGATCAAATTAATTTTAAAAAGAAATATTTCTATATGCACTGTATGAAAAGCTAATGTAAAATTTAAATCAAAATCTAAATCATTTTTACGATTGCTTTGTAAAAAGACAACTAAATTTTTTCCATTTTTTAATTGAAAATTATGCAGTTTAATGTCTCATTGCACTCTGAAATGAAAGCAGAGCAGAAATTAGCAATTGGAAAATAAATAAATAAATACTGGAATCAATTTATAGACCAAAATGTATTCTAAACTTTTGACTCATAAAAGTAGCCACCTTTGGCAGATATAACAGGCTGAACACACCTGTGGCATTCTTTCTTTCTTTATAGAAATCAAATATTCTTCAGAAAGTTCTTCCCATATCTGTTGCAGAAGTTCCCATAAACATGTGGCACTTGTATGTTGCTTTGCTTTCACTCTTCTGTCCAGTTCATCCCAAACCAGCTTGATGGGGTTTAAGTCTGGAGACTGTGCTTGCCACTCCATGTTTTCAAGCTTACCATCTTGTTCTTTTTTCCTGAGGTAGTTCTGGCATAGCTTGGACTTGTGTTTTGGGTCATTATATTCCTGTAGGATGAACCCCTGACCAACTAGGCACATAACAGAGGGCATTACATGGTGCTGCAAAATGCTGTGGAAGCTGTTTGGTCCAGGGTGCTTCTTACACCGCACAAGTCACCAAGCCTGGATCCAGTAAAACAGCCTCAGACCATCACACTTCTTCCTCCATGTTTGACAGTTGATGCCACACACTGTGGAACCATCCTTTCGCCTACTCAACGATGTACAAAGATCCTGTGTGATGAACCGAAGATTTCAAATTTTGAACCATCAATCCATAATACCTTCTTCCAGTCTTCAGTAGTCGAGTGCCTTTTATTGGTGAAGGAAACTGCACTCACTGACACCTTGACTTTGCAATTTGTCTGTAGGAACAACCTGCATTTTTAATTGTTATGATGGTCTGTCTCTCTTCCATTGTTAATTGCCTTTCTTGCCATTTTTGTAGCAACACACTACTTTCTGCAGTACAGTACTGTTAAACTGATGCTCACAAGGGTATGATACCACAGTTTGTTCCAACACTGCTTTATGTAGACAGAGTGGGTTGTAAGTAATCCAGAAAATTTTGGAACACCTGTAGGGATTAGTAGCACCAGCTTTCAACACTTGATCAACCTCCATTGCTGCAGAACAGCTTTAAATCATTAACTCATTTTGTGTTCCCTGAAAAAGGCCTGTTGGTATAACACAATAACAACAGATGTTGAGATGAGGAAATTAACCATTAGTATTATATCCATGTGCCAGCAGGTACTGAACTAGTATTAGCTAATCTAAAAATACAGAAAAACACTGGACATGGAGACTAGATATTTGAGTAAACATCCTGAGCCTAGTAAAGCTGCCCAAGGAGGCTGATGGATCAGACATATTCTCTCATTTTGGTAAATTAAATAATGAACGTGGTGTGTTTTGACAACTGAATTGTTCTGGACAAAATGAACCAAGGCAGACTGCAAAGACATAATAATTCTCCACCAGGAACACCAATTATGAAATTTCTGGAGCACAGAGAGAAACTCTATAGTGAGTGGGAAGAAAAAGACATTTTTTTTCTAAGAATTAATGAGAGATTTTTCTGAAACCTATCATCAGAAATGCATAACCAATATAAGAAAAATGCAGTAGCAGAAGAGCCTGGTTAAATGAATTGAAGTGACTGTGTGACCAAGACTGATTGTGACATACACAAAGTGAATTCACATCTTGAACTAACTAGTGCACTGATGCACAAATGTTGGTTAAAGATTGGAAGAGAAATGAGGGAGTGGAAAAGTGAATTAACAGTAAGACAAAACTGAATCATTCATTGTGCCTTTGATATGAACAAAGTATGTTATAGATTTTTTTAAGATTTGTTTTTCATGTGTTAATGATTATCACCTATGGGATCACCAATAGGCTGGGTAATGATGGCTCTCTGGTACAGATTACATCCAAAAACACTTCACAAATGACACTTTTACTACTACGAAACAATAAAAATCTCTCAAAATCTTACAATTTTTAAAATTGTGCCACCCTCTGTTTTTTTTTTTTGTTGTTGTTTTTTTTGTTGTTAAATACAATCAACAAAAAGAAAGTACCTATTTACTCACAGAGCTTTGTTGGAGGCTTTGACCACTGGCAGCAGCCTCAGAAGAGCCTCCTCTGAAGCAGAGTATTTCTTCAGGTCAAACACATCCAGATCTTCTTCTGATGACAGTAAGATGAAGACCAGAGCTGACCACTGAGCAGGAGACAGTTTATCTGTGGAGAGACGTCCTGAACTCAGGGACTGTTGGATCTCCTCCACTAGAGAATGATCATTCAGTTCATTCAGACAATGGAACAGATTGATGCTTTTCTCTGCAGATAGATTCTCACTGAGCTTCTCCTTGATGTACTCGACTGTTTCCTGATTGGTCTGTGAGCTGCTTCCTGTCTGTGTCAGCAGGCCTCGTAGGAGAGTCTGACTGGTCTGCAGTGAAAGACCCAGGAGGAAGCGGAGGAACAAATCCAGGTGTCCATTTGGACTCTGTAAGGCCTTGTTCACAGCACTCTGGTAGAAGTGTTTCTCTGCAGATTGTCTTGATTCAGACTTCTGGGAGGTTGTTTGTTGTTCTTGCAGCAGATTGACTCCAGAGTTGATGAAGGTCAGATGGACATGAAGAGCAGCCAGAAACTCCTGAACACTCAGATGGATGAAGCAGAACACCTTGTCCTGGTACAGTCCTCTCTCCTCTTTAAAGATCTGTGTGAACACTCCTGAGTACACTGAGGCTGCTCTGATATCGATGCCACACTCTGTCAGGTCTGATTCATAGAAGATCAGGTTTCCTTTCTGCAGCTGATCAAAAGCCAGTTTTCCCAGAGACTCCATCATCTTCTTGCTCTCTGGACTCCAGTGTGGATCTGTCTCAGCTCCTCCATCATACTTGACCTTCTTCACTTTGGCCTGAACCACCAGGAAGTGGATGTACATCTCAGTCAGGGTACTGGGCAGCTGTCCTCCCTCTCTGGTTTTCAACACATCATCCAGAACTGTAGCAGTGATCCAGCAGAAGACTGGGATGTGGCACATGATGTGGAGACTTCGTGATATCTTGATGTGGTAGATTATCCTTCTGGCCTGCTCCTTATCTCTGAATCTCTTCCTAAAGTATTCCTTCTTTTGTGGGCCGGTGAACCCTCTGATCTCTGTTACCATGTCTACACAGTAAGGAGGGATCTGATTGGCTGCTGCAGGTCGTGTGGTTATCCAGAGGCGAGCAGAGGGAAGCAGTTTCCCCCTGATGAGGTTTATCAGCAGCACATCCACTGAGGTGGACTTTCTAGGGTCAGTCAGGATTGTAGTTTTGTGGAAGTCCAGAGGAAGTCGACACTCATCCAGACCATCAAAGATGAACACAACCTGGAAGTCTTCAAAGCTGCAGATTCCTGCTTCTTTGGTTTCAGGAAAGAAGTGATGAACAAGTCCCACCAAGCTGAACTTTTCCTCTTTCAGCACATTCAGCTCTCTGAAAGTGAATGGAAATATGAACTGGATGTCCTGGTTGGCTTTGTCTTCAGCCCAGTCCAGGGTGTATTTCTGTGTTAAGACTGTTTTCCCAATGCCAGCCACTCCCTTTGTCAGCACTGTTCTGATTGGTTCATCTCTTCCAGGTGAGGCTTTAAAGATGTCTTCTTGTCTGATGGTTGTTTCTGGTCTGTCTGGTTTCCTGGATGCTGTTTCAATCTGTCTGACCTCATGTTCATCATTGACCTCTGCAGTCCCTCCCTCTGTGATGTAGAGCTCTGTGTAGATCTGATTCAGAAGGGTTGGGTTTCCTGCTTTAGCGATCCCCTCAAACACACAATTGAATTTGTTCTTCAGACTAGATTTTAGCTGACTTTGGCTCCACTGGAAGTTCCTAATGGAAGCTTCTAAAAACAAACAAACAAAATCATACAATAAATATCATGAATTTATCAAGTGTACGTATTATGAATCCATGTTGGTCTCATTAGTCATTAGGGTCTCATTCATTCAACATCTTAAATATTTAAAGAAATTCTCATACTGCTCTGCAGATGGTTGGCCAGCACATCCTGCTTCATTATCCTTAGAATGTGCACTGCAATCTTCAGAAGTGCCTCTCTGCTGCTCCTTGTCTGTTCTTCATCCTCACCCTCTAATACCTTCTCATCCTCCTGCTGACTCTGTAGGGATTCAGGGTAATCTGGAATCAGAGCCTTCTGGATCTTCTTAAGTTCATTCTTCACAAAAGTGATGACATTGTCTTCCAGCAGCTAGAACAGAATACTTGATCAAATACTCAGTCATGGTAAACCCTCAACCAATTTTGTGGTGAAATGAAGTAGAGCATAGATATCCAACAAACAGAATAAAATAAAAACTATAGGACAGGGGTAATAATGTACTATCTATTAATATATACACCTGTGTGCCAGCATGGGGTTTGTGGCTCAGTTGCAGGGGAGGGGTGGAGCAGTGACTTTAGGGAACAGTGACAGGGAAGGCTGGCCGGCACAGTTGATATCCATAATGCTAACCATGCCTTCCCTATTTCAGTAGCTGCAAGGGCCCATAGAAGAGAGAGTTAGAGAACAGGACAGAAGTGTGTGTGTGGGTACTGACTGAGGATATAGCAGCTGGAAAGCTGGTTGAAAGCAAAAACATATGTAAATAAACACTCAGTTATCTTGCAATGTAGGGTCCAATTGGGTCCTTCTATCACAGTGGTGCCAAGGCTGTGGTATGACAGACCAGCTATTGCGCAGTCCATGGAGGTGCTGGCACAAATGGTGGACCAGCTTGTCACCATGTACATGGAGCAGGCAGTGGTGAACCAGTGGTGACAGAGCACTGCCAGATGCGGTAGGGAGTCTGTGCCCCCCCCCCCCCCCAAAAAAATGGACCCTTTCACTGCTATTCAAAGAGCTCTTAGCTTGCCCACTGCAGCAAAGGGGTCGTTTTGTGGGTGTATACCCTTGATTGCCTGGTCCTCACGATGGAGAACCATCCGGGTAGGCCGGATGGGACCACCCTTCACCAGGTGTCTGTTCGATGAAGCGGCTTGGTGGCTGCAGCCTGGGCCCACAGAAGGGAAGGACTGAGCGATGAAACTGATCTTCCTGCTGCAGTTGGTGGAGGGTCTTCAGCAGGCACTGACGAGTGGGCCTGCTACCTCCAGTCCACCAGTTTGGATACAGCGGTAATCCTTGCAGAGGACCATCTAATGGCTCAGCCGAGGGATCCACCCTGTATGGTGGTGGGCAGTTTCTGGCGAGAGCAGCATAGACACCGGGGCAGGAGTGCTGGAGTTGCAGGCTATGCGACAGCCAATTGTGGTGGAAATTTCTTAATTCTATGTATTAATCACATATTTTAACCATATCATTTTAGTAGTAGTAATATCACTTTGTCACTTTGTCTCCGAGAGCCCTTCTCATAATATCAGGGGACTTTAATCATGCCTCACTGGACTCCACACTGCCCACCTTCACCCAGTATGTGACCTGCCCAACCAGAGACAATAAAACACTGGACTTACTGTATGCTAATGCTGAAGAGGCATACAGTTCATCACCTCTCCCTCCCCTGGGCAGATCTGATCACAACCTGGTGCACCTTGTCCCTGTGTATGAGCCCTTAGTGTGCAGGGAGCCACCAGCCACCCGCACAGTGCAGAGATGGTCGGAGGAGAGCGAGGAGGCTCTTAAGGATTGTTTTGAGTCGACTGTGTGGGAGGTGATCTGTGACGACCACGGAGAGGACATCGACAGCCTTACTACATGCATTACTGACTATATTAATTTCTGTGTGGATAACACCGTACCTACCAGGACTGTACGGTGTTTCTCCAACAACAAACCTTGGATTACCCCAGAAATTAAAGCTGTCCTCAAGCAGAAGAGGAGGGCCTTCAAATCCAAAGACAAAGAGGAGTTGAAAAGGGTGCAGAGAGAGCTGAGGGGACTGATAAGGAATGGGAAGGACAGCTACAGGCAGAAGATGGAGAACCAGCTTCAGCAAAACAACGTTGGTGAAGTCTGGAGAGGCCTCAGAACCATCTCAGGCCACAAACATCAGAACTCTCTGCCTGGGAGGGATGTGAGGTGGGCAAATGAACTGAATCATTTCTTCAACAGATTTGATTCAGCTATGAGGCAGTCTCCAACATCGGCTGCAGACTCACCCACCCCCACTGCTGCTGTTCTACCTCTGACACCTCAGACACTTCACACCTCCTCTATTCACCCTGCTCACCCCTCCCCACCCCCAACAACAGCATCCAATAGGGCTTTGGAGCGTGATGTCACAGGGGTGGGCGTGGAAAGGATTTTGGCCCGATCCGCCATTTTCGGGGTCTAGCAAGTGAAAAGGGAGCGAAGGCACACACAACAGCCATGGTTCGTATTTGCTGTGTGGTCGGCTGCAATGTTCGATCGCACGACCGACAAGAGAATAAGCTTGAAAAGGGTTTATCTTTTCATTCTTTCCCAACCTGGAAGCAACATGAGGCAGCTCGTGTATCGATGTTACCAAACGAAGGCGTCTGGCCTGGATAGCAGCTGTGAGACCAGCTGATATCCAGTTCTCTTCCATCTCCAAATATCTGTTGGTGCTCCAGACATTTTCATTCCGGTAAGTTCTAAATATGTTCGTATCACTCTTTATAGCCTATTAGTTTTATTTTCGATGCGCTCTGAGGTCATAGCAAATTAGTACAAACATCCTACTGAGTGATTTTGCAGAACTATCTTCTATTTATAGAGTTGCTAATTATTTGGCATTATTGCAGCAAACCAGCCTATGAAATGGATAAAACACATCGTGACTGGGTTCCAGGGCTACATAAGGGACCTGCTTCAAACATACCACCATGCCAATCAGATTACTTCTTCCATGTGAGGGTGAAGAGGTGACCCTTCAGGATAAGATGGTGAGGGTTTGCTGCGTTTGTTGAACAGTGTTATAGTAAATCCAGGGAAAATGAAACTTGCTCCTGTTAAATATTCTTAAGTCTTTTGCTGTATAAATAGTGGGGTTTTTTTTTCTTTTCAAAAGATACAGTAAATAATGTTAGTAGTGTGTGATATCATGTAAACACTGTCATGATTTTATGTAAACATTTTGTCTTTTGTAAACTATAAATGACGTGGATTCTACATTGTAACTGATGTGATTTTCTATAAAGTGGTTTTAATAATAAAAAAAAGAGGCAAAAATTAGTTTGTTTCTTTATTCAACTTTTGAACAGTGGTACTCAGTCAGTACATATTCAGTAAATGCAAATTATTTACATGGCAGTGCACTTCAGGCATAAATCTAGACCCCTATATAAAACATTATGGCATTATAGCAGTGACAACTCCTCCACAGCAGCAGGTGGGATTTTTCTTTTTTGAGGACGGCTCCTTTTACCTTTCACTACGGATGGTCTGTTTATGTTTTGATCAAGAGCCTTTTTTTGGGCAGCTGAAGAGGAGAAGTCTTATCTTATGGCCAACCTCTGACTGTATCTTGGTCACATTACCAGGCAAAACCCAGTATGCAGGTTCATCTGTAACAGGCCTTGTGCCACAGATCAACACTGTTGCTTCTACATTAAACAGAAGAGCAGTGACATGGATGCAGGTCTCCACGACTCCGGCCATACAGGTGCAGTGGGCGGCTTCAACCTTCCTTGTGATGCTCACAGTGACCCATGGCTGCAATGCTGGTTCATTCAGTCTTTGAGAGTGCAGCACCTGAAACACACACAGACAAAGTTCATTTAAAGACAAGAACTTTAATGAGCCAAGGCCGACATAAATGTGTTTTATCTACTTTGTTACATTTATGATAAAGTGTTTAGAAAGTTAGCACATACATGTAATTTTTCATTTCTTTGTATCCATCTATAGAACGCTGCATGTTATAGTGTAAATCTGCCTGTTCTCTGTCAGAAACCTGCCTGCAGAAAATGAACCTAAAGTATGTAATGCAAGGATGTAATCACTTTAGAGATGGAGAAAGCATAAAGTGACAATTATGAATCACTTAATATGATAAGGAGATTCTGCAGGTCATTAATCAATGTATAAAATTAAAATAAAATGTATTTTTTGTGACACAAGATACAAATATTGAAGCAAGATCTATAATTAGAATTATTTATAATAAATATGAAGAAATCAGTTATTCTTTATGGTTAAAGAAATTGCAATAAGTCCTTCAGGACAATGTCTCATCAATGCACTGAACTCACTGTGTTATCCACCTAACAGAGCCTCCACATGTTCTCACTGTAATTTCCCCTCATGAATGAATTTATGCTGCACTAATCTGAATGTTTGCAGGGAAATCAAACGCATTTCACGCAGTACTCGAGCTGACTTACCTTTGTTTGAATGACGACTTGTATGCGCTGACTCCACAGATAAGGTACGAAAATATGTCAGTAGCGGTTGCTCTTCAGGGTTTCTACTCCACGGCAGTGTTTCATACGGGTCCACATTTCCAATGCACGCTATTTTCTGCAAGTACCGCTGCTTCGCCTCTGGACGCAATCGGTCTCTATACCGTCCGTTTTCTTTGGAGCTGCTTTTAAGCATGATTCTTGTCGTCGTCGTTCCAACACTGTGTCTCTTTTGATTCGTAGACCCCGAAAATGGCGCCGCGCTCCGCGGCGTGACGTCAACTCCAAAGCCCTATACACACTCAACACAAGGCTCCAGCCTGTCTCTCTCAACCACCCAGGTTAGGAGGGAACTGAGGAGGATTAAAGCCAAGAAGGCAGCGGGTCCAGATGGCATCAGCTCAAGGGTCGTCAGGTCCTGCGCGGACCAACTGTGTGGTGTGATGGAGCACCTCTTCAACCTGAGCCTGAGGCTGGGAAGAGTCCCACAGCTCTGGAAAACCTCCTGTGTTGTTCCAGTGCCAAAGACTTCACGCCCCAAGGACCTCAACAGCTACAGGCCGGTGGCTCTGACATCCCACCTGATGAAGACCCTGGAGCGGCTGGTCCTGGCTCAGCTTCGGCGCCTTGTGAGCTCATCACTGGACTCACTTCAGTTTGCCTACCAACCTGGCATTGGAGCGGATGATGCCGTAATTCACCTCCTACATCGCTCCCTCGCTCACCTGGAGACCGCTGGGAGCACTGTGAGAATCACGTTCTTTGATTTCTCCAGTGCCTTCAACACCATTCTTCCCTCGGTTCTGAAGGACAAGCTGGAGAACTCAGGAGTGGACCATCACCTCACTACCTGGATTCTGGACTACCTCACCGACCGACCACAGTATGTGAGAACTCAGGGCTGTGTGTCGGACAGGGTCTTCTGCAGTACGGGGGCCCCACAGGGAACGGTTCTGGCTCCGTTCCTCTTCACCATCTACACTGCAGACTTCTCCCACATCTCCACCCAGTGCTTCCTGCAGAAGTTCTCTGATGACTCTGCAATAGTTGGCCTCATCACTGATGGGGACGACAAGGAGTACAGAGAACTGACTCAGGACTTTGTGGACTGGTGCCAGCTGAACTACCTCCAGATCAATGCCAGTAAAACCAAGGAGCTGGTGGTAGACTTCCGCAGGCACAAACATCCTCCACTGCAACCACTGAACATCCAAGGTATGGACATCGAGGCTGTGGACAGCTACAGGTACCTTGGTGTTCATCTGAACAGCAAACTGGACTGGACTCATAACTCAGACGCCCTCTACAGGAAAGGGCAGAGCAGGCTGTACCTGCTGCGGAGACTCAGGTCGTTTGGAGTGGAGGGCCCACTCCTGAAGACCTTCTATGACTCTGTGGTGGCCTCAGCCATCTTTTACGGTGTGGTCTGCTGGGGCGGCAGCATCTCTGCTGGGGACAGGAAGAGACTGAACAGGCTGATCTGCAGGGCCAGCTCTGTTCTAGGATGCCCTCTGGACCCAGTGGAGGTGGTGAGTGACAGGAGAATGGTGGCTAAGCTGCCATCCCTGTTGGACAACATCTCCCACCCCATGCATGAGACTGTGACAGCACTGAGCAGCTCCTTCAGTGGGAGACTGCGGCACCCACGGTGTGGGACGGAGAGATTTCGCAGGTCTTTCCTCCCCGCTGCTGTCAGACTCCACAATATAGACTTTAACTGATCAAACACACATCCACACATGTGCAATAACACTAATGTGCAATAATCTTTTCTGGCATCGTTGTATTTTTACTCAGTTGTATATAGCATTTGTATTCTATTTTTATCTTATTGTATATTTTATTCTATTTTATTCTACTGTATATAGTATTTTATTTTATTCTGTAACAGTTGTGTACTGTATTTATTCTTATTTTATTTCATTCTAATTTTTGCTTCATAACTCTTGCACTGTCCACTTCCTGCTGTGACAAAACAAATTTCCCACGTGTGGGACTAATAAAGGTTATCTTATCTTATCTTATCTTATCTTAGTGTTGTATGCATGAATGTTATCATAAGTGGGCCTCATGTTTTATTGCACTCTCACAGAGGGCTTTTTGTAGTCTTGAAGATGTCCAGATACCCTGCTCAGAGAGGTAACACTGAGTGAAAAACAGAGTCATAATTCTCTCTGTGAGGCTGAAGGTATAGCCCCCCGTGAAATGGAGCCGGCATGTAAGAGCTGTGGAATGATCTTTGTTTGAGAATATCTGTGTGTATATCTAAAGTGGTCAGGGTGGTGGCTATCTTCAGAGACTGTTTAACCAGAGCATCCCTCCTCATTGCAATGTATTCTTTTTTTTTATCACAGCAAAAAATCCTGGCACAACTTCACCTGCTTCCAAGGTGCATGGAGAAGATGAAAGAATTAAAAAAGCAGGAACTCCAGCAACACTTGAGGAAAGAAGAACAACTTTAATAATTGACCAACGCGTTTTGGCTTGTGGCCTTCATCAGGGTCATAGTAAAACATTGTAAAAAAAAAATTGCTTAAATACAAGACAGGAAACAGAAAAAAATTCAAATTAACCAGTCAAAACTTTACAGATAGGTCAGCTGACATATAATAAGTAGGTATTGGTTAATTGGTTAAGTCACGCCCAAGTAAATACTGGACTAGAACATTAATGATGAGGAGGAGAGGGGGGTGACATCTTTTTTTAAAATTAAAAACCACTTTAAAATCATGCTCGCTGGGGGTGTTTGCAGGTTATTTAAAATTTTCACAACACAATCCATCAGGCTGAGGGTTGTCAGTCAATTATTCTACGTCTCACCTATCTTGTTTGGACAAGCGTCTACCATCCTCAGACTGATGAGTTGGTGGAGCAGCTGAAGAAGACTTTAAAGTCCATGATTCAAAAGTTGATATAAGAGGATGAGCACAATCAGGATCGCTGGCTAGACCTTCTAGCGCTTACAGTATGGGAGGTGCCACAGGCCTCCATCGCATTTTTGTCCTTTTTAAGACCTGTACACACAAGTGTTCACACAGGTGTACAAACAGGTAATCACAGACACATACCATCTTGGTCGGCTGCTGCCTCTAAACATGTCATGTATTATTAATACTGTGTGCTGCTCAGTAACATTTAATATTTATTAATTACTGTTATTTATGCATATGTTGGTTGTTGCTGTGCTGTTTCCATGCTGTGTTATTTTTGTTTTGTTTTTTGGCAGGTATTCAAAAAGATTTTCAATGTTCTTTTCTCTGTCTCCCCATCTCTCTCTATCCCTCTTCTTCTCTATTTTTCTCTCCATCTCCTGCTGTTAACTTTTTTCCCATCTCATCTTTCTTTCTTCGTTTTCTTTTACGTACCCTGGTCTTGTCCATTGTGACTGTAATAACTGTAATAACCAATAAAAAATCCTAATAAAATTCTAATAAAATATGACTATCAAGTGGACAGTTATAGCAAATGCCATAATGTTCCACTTGGGGAAAATAAATCTGTTGGGCATTTTTTGGCCATCAGACGATAATTCTGATTGCTACACTGCTTGACAGGACATGTAAAAAAATAAAAAATAAAGAACAAGAAAAACAGACCTAATTACAGAAAACTGGGAGGAAGTTCCAAGCTCTGCTAAGAATGAAATTCAGTACATTCTTGATCTGGGAGCTAAACTACACACATTGGGGAGAATTTGCTCCAGGTAGAGGATGTTGACTAGGAAGTGGTACAGTCAGACAGGGGAGGAGCAGAAACCTCCTAAAAGCATGGAGAGGCTGAAAAAACTTCTCTGTTGAGCCTGTTGAAGGAAAAAGTTAGGGCCCATTTGCCAAATTTCACCATTCATGCCTCCCTCCATTGTGATGACTGTGTTACACAGGCCGAGAGAGTGGATGTTGCTGCACTGCACTGGATTTAATCAAAGGCTACTGGCAGATTCCCTTGTCTCCAGATTTCAACAAAAATATGGCCTTCTCTACTGTGTATGGTTTGTTCCAATTTGTCACACTTTCTTTCAGCTGGTTTGAACCCTGAGCCAGTTGGACCGGGGGTCAGAACAAGTGTTTCATGGACAGGATACTGCATCCACATGCTCCATATGCTGCCGCCTACTTGGATGATGCCATCATCCACAGTGACACCTGGTCAGAGCATGTACAGTAGGTAGCTGTGGTTCTGGAGTCACTAGTGCAAGAAGGGCTCGCGGCCAACCTGAAGAACTGTGCAGTTGGGTGCAGGGATGTACACTATCTGGGGTACCACTTGGGAGGTGGGCAGATGCACCACCAGTTAAACAAGACAGAAGCCATCACATCCTGTCCGAGTCCCAAGACCAAAGGAAAGCTGAGGTGGTTCCTGGTTACTACCACTGGACTACATGCCGAACTTTTTGACCTGGCCAGTCCCTTGTTCAGTCTCACCTGAAAAGATGCTTCAGATATAGTCCAGTGCACAGAGCAGTGCCAGGCAGTGAGGGCAAAGAAGACTCTGTAAGAAAAGCCCTGCTCCAAACTTTTCCCTCCCTATCCTGCTGACAGATGCCCCAAACAGGGGACTGGTGGCCATTTTGTTCCAGCAGGTAAGGGGGTGGGGGGTCAACTGCCCTATCGTGTACATCAGCCAGTTTCACACTAAGCAGTCCATTTTTATATCATCTTTTTTTGAGCAATTAATACAACATATTATCCAAAGTTCTTCTTTTTTTAATCCTTCAATAATGTTCTTCCTTTGTAATAAATAATTTACACATTTTAATTATCGTGTCATCTGTTAGAAACTGTTTATTAGTTTATCCATCCATCCATCCATCCATCCATCATCTTCCACGTATTTGGGGCAAGATCGCAGGGGAAGCAGCCTAAGCAGAGAAGCCCAGACCTCCCTTTCCCCAGCCACCTCCTCTAGCTTATCCGGAGTAACACCAAGGCGTTCCCAGGCCAGCTGAGACACATAATCTCTCCAGCGTGTCCTGGGTCTGCCCTGGGGTCTCCTCCTAGTGGGACAGGCCCGGAACACCTCACCCAGGAGCCTCTTTGAACTCCTCCCACACTTTTGCTTCAGCCACTGCCCAAGCTGCATTCCGCTTGGCCTGTCGGGTACCTATCAGCTGCCTCCGAAGTCCCACAGGCTAACCAAGCCCAATAGGACTCCTTCTTCAGCCTGGTGGCTCCCTTCATCTCTGGTGTCCACCATTTGGTTCCGGGGTGACCACCACGACAAGCACCAACCACCTTGCAGCCGCAGCTCAGTGCAGCAGCTTCGGCAAAGGAGGTGCAAAACATAGTCCATTTGGACTCAGTGTCCCCAGTCTCCCTCGGAATGCTGTTGAAGCTCTGCCCTAGGTGTGCATTGAAGATCTCGCAAACTGGGGCCTCTGCTAGGTGTTCCCAGCGCACCCTCACTACACGTTTAAGGCGCGCCGGGTCTGTCCAGATTCCTCCCCCGCCACCTGATCCAACTCACCACCAGGTGGTGATCAGTTGACAGCTCAGCCCCTCTCTTTACCCGGGTGTCCAGAACATATGGCCGCAGTTTTGGTGATACAATTACAAAATACATCATCAACCTGCGGCATAGAGCATCCTGGTGCCACGTGCACTTATGGACACTTATGTTCGAACATGGTGTTTGTTATGGCCAAACTGTGGTTTGCACAGAAGTCCAATAACAAAACACCACTCGGGTTCAGATCAAGGAAGTCGTTCCTCCCAATCACACTCCTCCAGGTCTCACTGTCATTGCCCACATGAGCATTGAATTCTCCCAGTAGGACAACAGAGTCTCCAGGTGGAGAACTCTCAAGCACCCCACCCAGGGACTATAAAAAGGCTGGGTACGCTGAGCTTCCACTCGGCGCATAACCACAGATAACCGTCAGGACCTGTTCCCCGACCCGAAGGCGCAGGGAACAAACCCTCTCATCCACCAGGAAGAACCCCAATGTGCAGGCAGCAAGCCGAGGGGATACTAGAATACCCACCTCAGCCCGCCACCTCTCACCAGGGGCAACTCCAGACTGAGACAGAGTCTAGCCCCTCTCCAGGAGACTGGTTCAGGAGCCCAAGACATGCGTTGAGGTGAGCATGACTATATCTAGCCGGTACCTCTCAACCTCGCAACTATCTCAGGCTCCTTCCACATCAGAGAGGTGAAATTCCATGTCCCAATTGCCAGTCTTGGTAGCCGGGGATCAGTCCCCAAAGGGCCTCCGCTCCTGGCCGCCGCCCGGCACACAATGCGCCCGACCCCTACGGCGCCTCCTGCGGGTGGCGAGCCTGCAGGAGGATGGGCCCACATCCCCTTTTTGGGCTGGGCCAGGCCGGGCCCCATGGACTAAGACCTGGCCACCAGACGCTCACCCTCGGGTATCCTCTCTGGCCCTGGCCCTGGTAACCCTATCCCGGGCAGGGTAAACTGTTCCCTCGATGGTCTTCTTATAAGGGTCTTCTGAATCGCTCTTTGTCTGGTCCCTCACCCAGGACCAATTTGCCATGGGAGAGCCTACCAGGGGGCAAAATTCCCCGGACAACATAGCCCCTAGGATCCCTGGGACACACAAATCCCTCCACCATGACAAGGTAGCGACTTGCGGAGGGGTATTAGTTTATTTTACTGTATTTTTGCCTACCATCTATTATGTACTTGTCAAATCTTGATTCAAATTTTTAAAAAGAAAAAAGAAAGATGAAAATTAACAGAGTCATTTCTTTCAGATATCATTTGTCATGACTGCTGGGGTTAAAATTACCGCTCTTAGCATTTCTAGTGTTAAAAAGTGCTCAGCTGTGTTTCCACTTCACTAAGGCTTACATACAATGCTACAAAACTAGTATTTGTTTTACATACCATTACAGCTAAAAGGAAATAAGATTACACTAAAACATGCAAACTAGAGGAGGCAGAGATCTTACCACCATTTTTGTTTTGTTTTGTTTAGATTTTTTAATGGCAATCAACTTTCCCTCCTAACTTAAACACCCAGTGTGTACATGTCTGAACAGAATAAATATAAAAGATATATACACACCTTAAATACGGACAGAAGGTATGTTTGATGCTGCTGGTCAGACTGACTACCGGGAATTTCTGTGCTCTCCTGGTCCACTCTGTGGAGAAATAATGAACAGTAATATAACAAAACATTTTATGACACTGATCCTCCAAGTCAGACAAAAAGACAGCTTCCACTTTCTAACGCCTGGACCTCTATTTCAGACACCACAGACATAGGCACAGACAATCCTGAAGATTACCAGCTCTTTGTAATCTTTCTAACTGTCTAGTTAGGTTAACACTAATAAAAAAAAATCTGAATCATAAGTTGTTGGGTTTTTTTTTTTTTTTACTGGCCAGAGAAAAATTCTAATATTCTTATAGAAAGCAGATGAGTTTGACGTCCCTTTTAAAATCTTCTGTCTGCCAACCCCTTGCATGTGCCAATATTTAGTTTTGTTTCATCTTGACACCAACCATGTTCTCTCTTTCCTTGGTGTTTCGGCTCTGAGATGATAAAACATAGATATGATCCTTCATATCTTGAGAGTCAAGGTAAAGGTAAAAATTAAAATCCCTCCATATAAAATATGATTAGGTGGCTACTGGCCATGGCAGATTTCACAAGATGGTGTTTAGTCTATGAGATTGCATCAATTTGTTAGATGTAATTATACACTAATCAGCATATTTTTTATTAGTGTGTTAGCGTCATAGTGGCTTATTAGCAGGGATTAGCGGTTTGGATATAAATAAGACAAAAAATATATCTAAAACTAAGCCAGAGACAAAAGACAGACAGAGACAAGACTGGAGGAACAGAAGTGAACACAAAAGGGGACTAAAATCTATCATCAGCAGAACTAAAGCAAGGGACTAAAAGTCATGAAACAAACAAACAAAAAAGTCCTAAAATCAGACCACTAACAGTATACAATGAGCCGCGAACAGAAATCCCATCTCTAAAAACAAATCACAAACTCGCTAAACTCAGAATACTGGGTCAGTGACTCAGGGACCCTGTCACCATCTGCATCTATCAATGGTGGGTCCTGGCCAAAGCCAGCTCTTTCACCTGGATCTATTCTCAATTTGAACTAGCCTCCACTGTGAGGACATTTGATTCTAACTTGAGTGTTTTGTCTTAGCTTGCTAACCCAAATTCTGAAATGAAACTTCCATTTTTTGTGTGTTGGTCAATAATAAAACCATATGTGCATCTGAACCTTGAGCATTACAGGTCTGGGTTTTTGCTTCTATGTTAATGAATGCTGACACTATGTTTTCCGTTGATGAGACTACAATCTTTAATTCTGAGCATCTATTGCCGAGGCCACCAATGTTGAGACTAGGTCATCTCTGAATGCATACCATTGTTGTTACAACTCTTGGTTTCAAGAATCACTTGTATTTAAGTTTGGCTCTTTTTGTATATTAGCATGTTTGATTTTCTTTTTCTTCCCAGTGGCAAACCCAGGAGGAAATGTAAACAAAGTAGGCAAAAGCAATGTTGCAGGGTGGGCCCACTAGCACTGATAAAGAAACAACCATTTAAGCGACCACTTTTGAGTATTTTCCTGTCCAGTGTTAGGGCCATAACCAACAAAGTCGATGAACTGAGATTACAGACTGCAGTCAACAAGCGTGTACGGGACAGTAGCACTGTATTACTCACAGAGACTTGGCTGCAGCCATTAATACTGGACTCAGCTATTGAGTCAGCATGCCGCACGGTCCACTGTCATGACAAGAACGACCACTTCGGTAAGAACAAAGGAGGGGGTGGATATACATCAATGACAGCTGGTGCAAAAACACAAAGACTGTAGACAGCCACTGTTCCCCGGATTTCCCCGGATCCCCATGTAATTTTGAGCTTGTTTTGAGTTGAGGTTTAGGGTGTTTCTGTTTTTGTTTTTTCTAGGATAAAATGTTTTGGTTTTGTCTTTTTGGTGGGGTTTTTTGGCACAAACTAACTGTCCCTTTCTCCCCCACATTTGTTGTTTGAATTTGGGTTATTTCTTTTGTGAGAGCGCTGCCATTAAACCTTTTTCTTAACACCTGTACCGAGTTTCCGGAGTTGTTGTGTTATTCCCTCCTGCCCTCGGGGAGACGTAACAGAATATTTGACTGTTAAATGCAGACCTGAAGGTGCATCACATCAGCTGCAGGACTGTTTTGAAAACACAAACTGGAGTGTCTTTGAACATCAGGACCTCAAGGAGCACACTACATCAGTGCTCTCTGTTAGAGTGAATTGTTAAATGTTTGTCATTTTTATTCTTACCATTTGTACTTTAACTGTGTGTTGAAAGGAATTCTTTTGTTCTCCCCTCCCCAGATTCTCGAGGTTCTGAGTGGGGGGCTGTAGTGTTTTATCACAGGCAACATCCTTGTGAAGGTCTGTTTGATGTTGGTAAAACTTCCTGCCCTTTGTATGGCTTCACTGTGTTATCTAGGGTGAACCATAGATTGGGTGTGGGGAGATTACCCTCTTTATGACCTAGGATGTTGTTCCTGCTTTATGACCCTTTTGGTCAGCAGCTTCCACACACACACACACACACACACACACACACACACACACACTTACAAAACCACAGGCAGGGTATTCCTTGTTCACATGTATACCTATGTAAGCCGTTATATGTTATGCATATTCAAGTAACCACAATAAAAGGAGCGCTATGGGGAACCTGGCTGAGAGTCTGATGGAGGTCAAGTAGGTGGAACGACACTTGGCTCCAGGCAGGCCTCCCTCATGCATGAGTAACACAAAGAACGTTGCCTACTTGTGTCTTGTTCTTGCTGTGTAGCAAATTGTCCTGAACGTTCCAGCGAATAGGTTTACGCTACAAACCTATCATTAATTGGTCCTTCTTGAGCCGGATCCTTGGAATTGACATTCACCGAGGGGAAAAGAGACACGCCGAAAGACTGACGTCAGCCAGGATTTATAGAGGTCCTGCAGCAAAGCCCCGAGGTGTGAGAATTCGTCATCGGGCCGGTGGATTAGCCATCTGTTTTTCTCCTCGATAGATGGTGATTGACGGGATTCGGGACTGATGCTACTCGCAATGAACAACTCCAAGTAAGTTTAGAGTCCATCTCTATAACTGTACGTCTTCGCTGCTCAGTGGGGCGTTGTCCGTGGCCGCTTAGTGGGGCTAAAATTCACCGTCTTAGTGGGGCGATGTACAAAGCCGCTCAGTGGGGTTTTTTGTACAGAAGCATTAAGTCGCAGAGTTGGGCAGTTCGAACTTTTTTGGTTCGCCGTCTTAGTGGGGCGAAATACGGACCGCTTTGTGGGGTCCTGTAATACTTTCTCCGCCGCTCAGTCGGGTGTTGAGAAGTTCCGCGGAGTCCATTTGTAGTGGACAATAGGCCTATTCTTTGTTATTGTTGTTGTTGTTGTGGTTGTGAGTGTGTTTGTGTGAGTGGATGCAGAGCAGAACACGTGGTCTGTGACAGCTGTTGTTGTTATTATGGGTTCCCAAGCAACTAAGAGTGCGTCAGAGGGTGACGAGACGTTTATGATGAACTTTGCTCCCGGAAGCACTAAGTATTTAGGACATTGGCGCAAGAAATATGATTTTGAAGGTAAATTGGTTGTAGGACAATGTCAAATGTTAGTAGAGCAGTTGACAGTAAAGGCAGCTTGTGCAAAAGGGAAATTGAAAGAAGAGCGAGAGTTACAGCTGGCGTCCGCTAAACTGTGGTTAGAGCAGGCGCAGAAAAGACAGGAGGCAATGAACGCGAAGAGAGCAGCTTTGCAAGCATTAGCTGTGAAACCTGAAGATGAGACGGTGCAGTCTACTTCAGTGGTGCTGACGTTAAGGGACCAACAGCGTAGAGCAGCATTAGAGAGAGAGAGAGAGGAGGAGGATAGAGTACGACAGGAGTTTGGGGATGCCGCAGCACAATATTTAAGCCCTTATAACACTAGATCCAAAACTAAAAGGGATGAGGCGAGTGCAGCTGGTATGCCTGTCTACCCTGTCCTAGATACCTTTCCCATGGTGGAGGTCGCGAATCCTCATTTTGGTGTTGAAGGTGACCGAAATCGTGTTATTTGTGTTTACAGGCCATGGAGTGAATCTGAATGTGCAGAGGCATGTAAAGGTTTAGGAGACCCGTTGACTAATGTTGATGAATTTATTGCCCGACACAAGCAACTCTGCTCCTCGTACCGCTTAAACGGCCAGGAAACAGAAGCCACCTTTCGGAAGTGTCTCACATATAACTGGGCTCGGGTGCGAGGCACCTACACAGGGAGGGATGGTAATACCGTCCTACCCTATGGCCATGACAACCTAAGAGGCCAAGTTGATGGGGTTTATGAGCGTCTTAGAACTACCTTTAAAGCTTCTGTAGATTACAACAAAATCGCCCAATGTGTGCAGAAAGAAGGAGAGGATGTTCATGAGTTCAGGGCGAAATTAGAGGAAGTTTTTAAAGAGCATAGCGGCCTTGAAGAGAGTGCAGAGAAGGCCAGCCCATATCAGCAGCAGTTAAAGCATGCTCTGATGAATGGCTTCCATCCACGCATTGCTGCTTTCATCAGAAAACAAAATGTTAATCAGAACACTGACGGGTCCGTTGAATGCATGAATTGGGCCCGCCATGCGCAGGAAGTTATTAAAAATAAAAAAAAGAAGTCACAAAGCTCTGAGGCCGCTGCCTTTTTAGCAGATGAAATTTTGTTTCAGGGACAGGCTGGAAGAGGGCAAAACAGAGGCAGGAGTAGAAGAAATAGAGGCTCATGGCAATTTAGGGGGAACCGTGGCAAAAGAGATGATAAGTGCTATGCATGTGGGGAAATGGGCCACCACGCAAGGGAGTGTCCTGATCGCATGCTTGACGAGTATAAACGCCCTGATGCAAGAAACCCTTATTATAATAAATGACTAGCACCTGTTGACACTGCTAACACACATACATGTACAGATGATCCTTTAGTTTGCCAGAATTTACAACAGCCTGTGTTTCAGACTCTAGACTTAACTGAAGTATTGTTAAATCTGTCAGGGAAAGAAGTAAAACCAGTTCGCACGTTAACCGTGCAGGGTAAGACCATTCAATTTCTGTGTGATACAGGTGCAGATAAAACTGTTTTAAAAGATCATGTGTCAGGAGTTGATCCTTCAAGTGGCACAATTTATGTGAAGTCTGCAAATGGTCAGTTAAATCAGCATAGAATCTCTAAACCAGTGTGGATTAGAGATCCTACCACAGCAGAGGCAGCTCAGGGTTCAGTTGTAATGTGCCCAACTTGTCCGGTGAACCTCTTGGGAAAGATATAATGATGAAACTTGGAATTTCAATAATTCCAACATCCATTGGGATGATAGCTGCAGGAAAAGGAGAAACTGCTGAGACAATGGTTCATCAGGACAGTGGGGATTTGCATTATTACTGGACACTTGACCTGTCGGCCTCCAGACCTGATCAAATAAACTGTAAACTGTTAGCTGCAGCTGAGGAAATGTTGACAACCAGCCACAACACACAGGCGCCAGAAGACTTGCATGTCACACTGAGATTTAAGACCACGCCTGGGCCTGATGAGGCCTACACAGATAAAGTGCTGAAATTAGGGCCACAGAGAATCACCATAAAAACAATATATACTGATGGTGAAACCATGGCTGGATGTAGTGTGATCCTTTCTGAAGCTGCACAACAACTTTTTACAGGGCAGACACCACATGTTTCACTGACAAAGAGTGGCATGGCTGAGTGGTCAGACTTAGCATCTTTGGTGAGACAGGGGGAGAGTGTTGGAATGTGGCAGAAAGCTGGAGGGGGTTGGGAGACAGACATGCAGCACAGCATCTTTCGTAAAAAGCTGGGATGGGTGACACATACTACACCACAAACACACTTAGAGGGGGGTGAGAATGACACAACAGAATGATATGTTGTAGATGTCAGAGATCACCCGGAGCTTAAACAGGTCCCAGAGAAGCTCTGGTCTACTGGGAAGACTGATGTGGGGTTAATGACTACAGCGAGTCCAGTAGTAATAAAGCCCAAAACGTCTTTTAGGCCAAGAGTGAAACAATATCCCTTGAAGCCTGATGCAGTGGAAGGCATTAAACCAGTAATAGAGGATATGATATGATATGATATAAGCTCCACAGGCAGCATGTAACACACCCATCTTCCCAGTTAGAAATGCTGATTCACAGTCGTGGCGCATGATTCAAGACTTAAGGGCTGTAAATCAGGCAGTGGAGAGTATAGCTCCATGCGTCCCCGACCCCCACACCTTGTTAAATCAGCTCAAACTAGACAAAACACACTTCACTGTGGTAGATTTAAGTAATGCTTTCTTTTCCATACCAGTGCATGAGAATTCACAAGGCTGGTTTGGTTTCACGTATCAAGGCAAAAAATACACATACACCAGATTGGCGCAAGGTTTTTGTGACAGTCCCACAATTTTCACACAGAATATTACAAATTGTCTGTCTGATTTTGTAATTCCATCACATTCACAGATGTTGGTATATGTCGATGACATTTTAATTGCATCCAATTCAGAGAAGAATTGTAGAGACGTCTCATTGGCATTGCTGACTCACTTAGCTGAAACGGGTAACAAGGCCTCACTTTCAAAGCTACAGTGGGTAAAGACAGAAGTGAAATTTTTAGGACATCTGCTTAGTGCTGTAGGGAAGAGCATACATCCAGAGAGGAAAACAGCTATTTTGGCAGCACCTAGGCCAGTGACAAAGAAACACATGATGCAATTTCTAGGTTTGCTAAATTTCTGTCGATCGTGGATGTCCCATTACGCTGAAGTTGTGCAGCCATTACTAGATATGATGTACAGTAAACCTTTGGTTATGTCTGAAAGTTTGAGTTGGACCCCTGAGGGGGAGCAAGCTCTGTGCATGCTGAAACAGATGCTGACAGGAGCATCAGTTCTAGGGCTTCCAGATTATAACAAGCCTTTTGTTCAGACTGTTGATTGTAAAGGGCATTTCATGACATCCATGTTAGCACAAAAGTGTGGAGGTAGGATGAAGCCAGTAGCTTATTATTCTAAGAGGCTGGATTCAGTGGCTTGTGCCTTACCTCACTGTGTGCGATCTGTGTGTGCAGCTGCTGAAGCCGTAAAGTGTTCTGGTGAAATTGTCTTGTTTCACCCTTTGACCCTGCTAGTTCCACATGAGGTGGATGTTTTATTGCTGCAGACTAAAATGACATTTTTGTCACCTGCAAGACACTTATCTTTAATGTCACTGTTGCTCTCCCAGCCACACATAACTATTAAGCGGTGTACAACTTTGAATCCCTCTACACTGTTGCCCACAGAGGAAGAGGGTACACCACATGTGTGTCGTGAGCATGTGGAAACACAGTGTAAACCTAGAAGTGATTTAATGGACATACCACTCACTGAGGGCAAAGTTTGGTTTGTTGATGGTTCAAGTTTTAAAACGGCAGAGGGAAAGACTAAAACAGGCTTTGCTGTTGTGGATGATGTACAGGTGATCCGTGCTGGGCAGTTATTGCATTCCATGTCTGCCCAAGCAGCTGAGATAGTGGCTCTGACGGAAGCCTGCAAAGCAGCTGAGGGGCAGGTAGTGACTATATATACAGACAGTCAATATGCCTATGCCACACTTCATTTCTTTGCCGCTCAGTGGTCAAGACGAGGCATGACAACATCAACAGGGAAACCTGTGGAGCATGCAACACTTTTACAGGACCTGTTGAAAGCAGTCTTACTGCCCAGTAAAGTTGCGGTTTGTAAATGTGCAGCACACACACGTGGCACTGACCCTGTTGCACTGGGCAATGCCTTTGCAGATAAAATCGCAAAGGAAGCGGCCCTTGGAACACATGGGGTTCATATTCTGACGTCTCAGGAGCAAACTATGCCCATTACACATGATGTGTTAGCAGACATGCAGTCACACTCACCTTCAGCTGAGAAGCAGCTGTGGCTCACTAAAGGAGCGAGCCTGAGAGGTGATGTCTTTTTTTTTTTTTTTTTTTTTTTTTTATTAAACCTGTCCCGTTTGGTTCTTTTGCCATCAGAATTATTGTCTAAAGGCGAAGAAAGATGCCCAACGGATTTACTTTACCAAATGGACCATCCCAGCCTTGCCGTAATGGTCCATTTGATTCACCTTTTATTGTTTATTTTATTTTGACTTGCTGAATACGGGACAGACTTGACTGGTGGAAAGAAAGGGGAGAAAGAAAGAGGGAAAGAAAAACAGCTGAGAAGAGGGACGGGGGAGAAGGGCAAAAACCAAAAACCAACAGAATAAGCAGACAAAAAATACATATATCGATCACCTGGATCACCTGTTGAGAAAGAAAAAAAGAAAGCAAGCAGAAGAAAACGAGAGTAATAAACAACATCACAATGATATATGGGAATATGACAGTAAATACTAAATATTAAACATTATTGTGCAGCACGTAGGATCGACAGCGCACAGTGTGCTTTGAGGTAGGAGCCAAAAAGGGTGTAGTTTGTGTGTGTGATCACCCGTGTGTGCACCTGTGAGCATGAACGCGCTTGTTTTTAAAAGGTTCCTTCATGTAATGATCTGCTAGAGGGTGTGGGGGGCCACTGCCCCGTCCTCCAGGGCATGAAGCAGGTATGGAGGAGATCAAAACTCCAGACATCCAGAGGCCCCCAGAACACAAGAGACCAAGGAAGACCAACAGAGGGGCAGCCGCGCCACTATCCCAGAAAGAGCTGAGGAGAGTCCCAGATGAGGGGTCACTCAGCAGCCGCGGAGCAGAAGCCGGGGGGGTTGCAGTGACGTGCCCGTGAGCTCCGCCGGCAGCCAGCTGTGCCTGAGTGACCGAGCCCCGGGCTGAGAGGCCGAGGGCACCCCATCCCCGAAGTGGCCCGAGCGAGCCCCAGGCTCCAGGCCCCGATAAGCAGCCGCCAAGGAGTGAGCCGGTGGGTACCTGGGCGCCCACCCCCGGACACAAAGAACCACCAACGCACCGATGTCTGAGGGCGTCTGCCACCGGCAGGGGAAGTGGTGGGGGAGATGGGCCTCCAAACCTTGGAGGGCCTGAGATGTCCCCAGAGAGGTGGCGTCTGATACCCAACCTGACATAAAGACACAGACAAACAGGCACACACAGATACAAACATCTATTCCCACCCTCATGCTCTCATATACAATTACTCAACACTCACCCAACGTGGAGACGGACATAAAGAGACGCTGTACACACAATCACACTCCCCAAGCGTACTCTAAGCCCCGGGTCTAGGTACCCTTGCCCCTGGAGGGGGAAACTGCGCCCAGACCCAGGTGATGTTACCCTTTTCCCTGCGGTGGGGAGAAGCAGACTGCCCCGACTCCGCAGCAGCAGGGAGGCCCCACATTCCAGACCCCAGTCGGACGGCCAACTCCTCCTCCTAGCCCCCCCCGCTCCAGCAGGCCGCAGAGAACGGGGGTGTAGGAAGACTCCAAACCTCCCTCCACCCGCTCTTATGTAGTGTTGATGTATGTGTGTTCTAAGGTGCATTTAAAACCCAGGAGGGCATGGAGCTACCTGCCAGAGCAGCAGGTAAGCGTATAGCCCCTCCTGCTAGCCCTCAATGTCTACGTGTATTTAAAATTGAGAGGTGGGCAACGACGCCAGGGGTGAGGTGTACACCCTGATGGTAATTTGGAATCCGTGTAGCGTGCCCACCCCCAAGATCCTATATGTATGTGTAATGAGAGTGTGAGTAATGTGAATGTCTAAGTTGTGGGATAAAATTGAGGCAGAGGCAGCCAGAAGGGGACAGAGGGGGGGGATGTCTCCTCTGCACCCTGGTGACACACCCCTACCCCAAGGCCCTGCATGTGTGGGTGATTGTGGTGGAGCGGGAAGAGGGAGGCAGCTGGAGATGGGGAGGGAAGGAAGGGAGGGGCAAGTGACCCCTCCCTGGGGCCAGCTCCCCCGCTGACCCCAGTAGGCACCCCCATACTCTGCAACCCGCCAGGGAAAGGGGGGCCCAGGCCCATCCGGACCGGGGCCCAGTGCAGCAACGCCGCCCAGCCCCACAGAGCCCGGGACAGTCCACCCGACCCCACCACAGAGAAAACTGCACCCACCCCATCATCCACTCATCTTCCAGACTACACAAGACAATAGACGCCCAGGCTGAGATCTTCCTCCACCTCTCCTGTATCTCCCCCTCCTGCAGAGAGAGTTCCTGAAGAGAGGAAATCTCCTGCAGGATTTGACAACCTCCCCCACCAGTTGAAGAGCCCCCCAGGTGGTTCGATGCACAGGCGGCACCCTGCGCCAGGACTGGGCCCCCATACACCCACCCGCCCACAACCCCGGCAACACACCAACCAGGACCCAAGCCCCTGAGGCTTGGCCAGGGCCCCAGCCCAGAGACGGAGTGCCCCCAGAACCTCACGCCCATCCCGGACCCACCCAGGGGCAGCCAGGCTACCAGGTCAGTAACCCACGTCCGTCAGCACAGACCCTCCCCTAGCCCTGCTGCACGCAGCCACGAGGAAACCGTCACCTAAGAGCCAACAGAGCCCCTAATTGGCCATGACCGTTATCCCGGGTTGAGCCCCCCAAGGAAGATGCTCCCGGGGAACCCCCTGATGCCCTAAGCCCGTCCCTACCCCCACACCAATCACAACAGTGAAGGTGGGACCAAACTAAGACCCCCCACCCCCACTAGGTGATGGAGCTGATCAAAGGAGCCCAGAGCAATTGATCTGATGTGGTGGCAGAGGCTGTATCAAGACTAATGTAAGATAAGATAAGATAAGATAACCTTTATTAGTCCCACATGTGGGAAATTTGTTTTGTCACAGCAGGAAGTGGACAGCCGGAGAGATTATGTCTGTTATCTTTGTGATAAACCTATATTGCCTAAGAACTTATATAGGACTGCTGCAATTTTGAGCCATGGGCTCTGCCATGTCTCCACAACCGGGATGGTGGCAGCAGTCGAACAGCAGTTTTTCACACTGGGATTCAATGCTTATTCAAAACATTTTTGTAAAGCATGTTTAATATGTTGTAAACATAATGCTCAGGGGAACCTCAGACCTAGAAGAGGAAGGTTTCCCAGACCCAGCTACCCATTTGAAGTAATCCATATGGATTTCATTGAGTTGTCTAACTGTAACACCTACAGGTACTGCCTGGTAATTGTGTGCCCGTTCTCAAAGTGGGTTGAAATTGTCCCCACTAAGAAAGCAGATGCTATTTCAGTGGCTAAGGCGATATGCAAAAATGTGATCCCAGAGCATGGGATCCCCCAGACTATTTACAGTGACAATGGTCCTCATTTTGTGAATGAAGTAATTGAGAAAATGTCACGACATCTGGGGACGACATCTGCGTTTACAAGCACATAATTTGCACCTTAAGAACAGTATTTGCCTCTTTTACAGACAATGATCAATCTTAAGAGATAAATGCAGGCACAGAAGTTCCCCTTTCTGGCATCCTCTTCCAAATATGGTGATGATCTCAGGCCTTTGAGGTCCCCATGGACTTGTCCTCCTTCTGTCGCCTGTTGTCAAGTAAACTCTAGTGCAACATGTTGCTGAATACATTCAGGCCTTTGCTCAGCTACTATTTTACTGTAACAATATACTCAGCATATAAGCTTTTAAGATTATAGATTTAACTCAACGATTTAAAGTAGTTATAACTGCACCTGTAATAAACATGTTAATATGTGATTATGATAACACCTGTAATACAAGTTATAACATAATGCCAACAGCTTCAATAAATGCTTTGATGAAATGATAATTAATGCAATAATAAAGATGATGGTTATGAACAGTAGCAGTAAAATAATTTCTTTAATCCTACAATTCCCTCTCTTGACGTCTCTTCCAGAGATGTCACCACACCATTTTCTTGTGTCACTCCTCGACCCACTCTGTCACCTCTAGATCCATCAATGGCATCATGGGCACCGAAACCACCATTCCCAGGTCCACTGCCTTCGCTCTGACCCTCTCTTGTTGTCCTCTGACTCAGCAAATCAGACAACAACCTCAGGTCATCTAGGTGGTCCAGTAATAAAACGCCAGCTCCCACTTGAAAACACTTCATGCTTAAGTGGTCTCTGCTCCTTTTCTGGGTCCCTCTCTAGTGGAAATCTTCTCCTGTAAGGGATAGAAAACAAACAGCCTCTCTCTGCTACACCTCACTAATCTACTGTGTTCATCTAATGTTCCCTTAATTATTCAAACTTGGTTCACAATATCATGTTCTGGGCTCTATCCTTTAATTAATAGTAAAACTGCTGGATATAGGACTTCCTTTTACCACCTGCCGCTGGATCAGAAACTTTCTCTCGGACCGTGTACAGAGAATTAGAGTGGATCCCCATCTTTCCTCAGCCTTAACACCAGCTCTCCACAATGCTGTGTACTAAGTCCCCTACTGTAAACTATGTACACACATGACTGTGTCAGTACCCACCCAGATAATGCAGTCATTAAGTTTGCAGTTGGCATTTAAGCCGCTGCTGTGTGGCAGGAGATATAGGTTGCTGAGGTCATGGGCAAACAGACTCAAAATGAATGCTGAAATGGGGCAGTTTTCCAATTTTGTTGTGCTATTGTACTAAGTATGACTCTGCAATGACAATAAAGAGTTATCATATCTTACTTATGTCTCTTCTCCTCTATTTTGTGTCTTGTCTGTCTGCTTTAATTACTAGGCTTGTTAATCCCCCTTTATATTCCCATTTTTGCCTTCCTGTTTATCTCCATGTTTGTTTATCTTCTGTCTCTATGTCAAAGCGGCATGTCTTATTCGGGGTCTCGGGGTGTGTTAGTTCTTGTTTTATTGTGATGTTTTTGCATCTCATCTCCTTCGTATTAAGTTTTACTTCCTGTCTCATTAATCCAGATTTGTTGCAGTAGTGTTCTCTGGTTTTTCCTATTTCCCTAAGTAACCGGTGTGTATATATGGTCTCAGTCTTCTCTATTCCTTTATTGTGTCCTCCCTATATGGTAGTGTGTCTCCTTGTATGGCATGTATCCCTGTGTTTTTCTGCCATGTCAATTGATAGTTCAGTCTATGTTTTGGATTTTGTTTTACTTTGATCCACCAGCATTAAAGCTGTAATTATGAGTTAACTCCAGGTTTCATGAGTCCTGCATTTGGGTCCTAATCTTGTCCTCAACACTACACACCTGTGACACGTGGAATTTCAAAGTTTGAGCTGGTAAACTTAAAGACTATCTTTCCTGTGACAAAGCTTATCATCTCTGTGTTTGCAAGCCTTTCAGTTCAAGTGATATTTTTTTAAGGTTTCTGAGTCTCTTGCAGTATTGGGCAACTGCTCTGTCTACCAGTAGCTGGTGTTTCGCTTCTCTGGTATTCCTGCCAATTCCTTTCTGTGCCCCGCTCATGTATTGAGCCATTTGCCTGTGTGACTGCAGAAGAAGGTGACAAAAGAAGAAACACTCAATGCTAAATGCACCACCAGCCTAGACCTATTGCAGCATAACTACAGGAGGATTAGGTGTCACCTGATCCAGCCCTAACTATATGCTTTTTAGAAAAGGAAAGTTTTAAGGCTAATCTTAAAAGTAGAGAGAGTGTCTGTCTCCTTAATCCAAACTAGAAGCTGGTTCCATAGAAGAGAGGCTTGAAAACTGAAGGCTCTCCTTTCCATTCTACTTTTAAATACAACAAGGAAGCCTGCAGTCTGAGAGTGAAGTGTTCTATTGTTATACAAAACTATGAGGTGTTTAAGATAAGATGGGACCTGATTATTCAAGATGTTTAGTGGGTAAAATAAACATTCAACCTGTAACCAATTTTTCTAAGTAAATGTATTTTGAAAGGTGCTATTGACATGAAATTTCTTTGTTGGTAATGATTGCTTCAAGAAGCCTCTGGCATGGAGAAACAAGTTGGATGCATTGCTTTGGTATGATTTTAGCCCATTCTTCCAAACAAACAGTCTTCAAATCCTGAAGATTCTGTGGGTCCCTTCTATAAATAGAGCGCCCGGTGGCGCCAGTGTCCGGCAGCCTCGCCTCTGTCAGTGCGCCCCAGGGTGGCTGTGGCTACAATGTAGCTTGCCATCGCCAGTGTGTGAATGTGTGCATGAATGGGTGGATGACTGGATGTGCAAAGCGATTTGGGGTCCTTAGGGACTAAGTAAAGCGCTATACAAATACAGGCCATTTACCATTTAGTTCTCCACAGATTTTCAGCTGAATTCAACTGAGATTATTGGCTGGATTTCAGCTTTATTTTCTTTCTCTGAAACCAGCTGAGAGTTTCCTTGAGAGCTGTGTGTTTGAGATCATTATCTTGCTAAAACGTTTATTATCATCATCACACTTATTTCATCATCATCTTGGTTTTTATCATAAATGCCTCAGTACATTTTTCCATTCATCTGTCCTTCAATTATATGAAGCTTGCTAGTGCCGTATGATGAAAAACAGCCCCACACCACGATGTTCCCCCTCCAAACCTCACTGTTGGTATGGTGTCTTTGGGTTGATCTGCAGTGCCTTTTGACCTCCAAATATGGTGCATATTATTGCATCCAAAGAGTTAAATTTTGTCTGATCTGACCAGACTATATTCTCACAGTATTTCACAGGCTTGTCTAAATGTTGTTCAGGAAACTTTAGACACATGGTGAGCATACACACAGGCCAGAGCAGTGGAGTGCATTACTTACTGATTTCATTGAAATAATTGTACCTGCTGATTCTGGGTCTTTCTGTAGCTCTATACAAGTGCTCCTTGGCTCTTGGATAACAACTCTTTTGATAATTCTTGTCACTCCTCTGTCTGAATTCTTGTGAAGAGCACCTGGTTGTGGCCAGTTTATGGTGAAATAATGTTCTTTCCACTTCAGGATTATGACTCCAACAGTGGTCAACGGAACCTTCAGGAGTTTGGAAATTTTTCTGTAAGCAATGCCATGAGTATGTCTGGCGAAAATAAGGTTATGAAGGTCTTGAGAGATCTCAGTGGTTTTACCCATCTTGGATATTTCTCATGTAACACCTTGGTAATGAAATTTAAGGAGCTTGGAAAGAAAAGTGTCTGGACTTCTTTCAGTTGCTTGAAGACGTTTCACCTCTCCTCCGAGAAGCTTCTTCAGTTCTAGGATCAAATGGTTTGACCCTAGAACTGAAGAAGCTTCATACCATCTATTAGGAGCTGGTGGGTATGTACGTGTGGTTTTCCTCTCTCAGCACAGGTAGGTGGGGCGGTGCTTTGCGGGATTCCCGGCACACCTGCGGTGCATCAGATGTCATCGGATGGAGCATTTTTAAGGAGCTGTCTGACGAGCGTCTGCCGTCAGAGTATTGTCACATTACCACTCACTTCCTTGAGTGGTAACGTGTCAACTTACAAGATTCTCGAGGTGAATATTACGTTGCTTCATGGTCTGGATTTCGTCTATTTACCTGTCTCTTCCTTACCTTAAGCCGGCCCCGCTACCCGCTTGCCTGCCTGCTGTCTGGAAAATTATTGTTGCCTGGTCATCCACAGGAACATACTTCACCTATGCATATCCTTCTGGATGGTCTCCACCCGTGCCTGTACTAACAGTGTGTCAAGGAAACTCTCCAACTCTCCCCATTCGTAAACGTTTGCTCCCGATTATCTGGTGTCACCTCCTTAACCCAGCTTTTCCCCTTTTCTGTAGATCGCTGCTGAACGCCGCCAATCCTCCCATACACCCCGACTCAGTGTTGGCTTACTCCATGTCCTCGCACATTCACTAATTACTGTAGCCCCTTCCCTTGTAAATATCCCTGTCAGTGTAATAAATAGTCTCCGTATGCTTCTGCTATTGAGTCCACCTGTTCGAGTTCCCTAACACCATCTTGTTTTTAGAAGCACAAAAACTTTGCAAACTTCAAAACGGTGATATGCTCACTTCAATTGCGGCCACCAATTCTCCTTTAAAGGGTTAAAAACAAACTCACTCATTCACTGCACACTTAAACACACAGACACACGTGGACAAAAACTCAAACCTGAACACACATAAAATCAACCTCAGCCCAGAGTGGAAACACTGTCAGACCTGTTTTTCTTAATATTTCTTAAAATGAGAACATGTCTTAAGAGAATATTTTCTGCTCTGTTCTATATATGAGAATGGAAAATTGGAAATATTCTGCTTGATGTTTCTGAAATGGTTGATGATTATGTATGTGAGTGCTGTACTTCTCCTGTGTAGTGCTCACAAACTGTAAAGGAAAATCAAATACCTGCTTCCATGAAGTCTTTCAAGTCCTCTCTCAGATTTATGAAACTCTGTGCAGTGTTTGGGAAATTTAACAAGGAAATTGTTCATCTAACTAATGTTCATGCAACTAATATTTACATAACTAATGTTATGCAAAATGGAGTTCCTAAATAAGATTTCATGTCTTAGTTACATGAAGTAACTCATCCCAATAACACTCTTCTGATTATTTTTCATATTTTTAAACTATTAAAAGTCTAAGGCCTGCTTTAACCTGAGAAAAACCACTCAATGAGAATACACTCCTTCCAGTCTTATGGGTATTTAAGGAGAACTCACCTTCTTTGTTTCATTGGTCTTAAGCCTGTTGCATTTCCTTTTTCTAATGGGTGCTCCATGGACTGATCACTCTTCAAAGAGCCACAGCTGGGGTCAGGTTCAGTAGTATCCATTTTCTTTATTTTACTGATAGAGACCAAAGACCAAAAAGAAGAAAATTCAGTTTCTTTATAATATATATTTTAAGATAACTGAGTTTAAACATTAATCATTACAGTCCTATCTGCTTTTTTGCTGGGCTGAACTAAAATATTGTAGATGGACAATTGAAAGTTCTCAAATGACTTTGAAGATGATAAGAGAGAAAGGACAAAAAGTGAGAAATCACAAAAACCATCCATTATTTGTTTTACAGCAGCAAAACTAATTGTAAAATAAACTGATGTTCACTCACTTTGTCTTTAAAATCCACTGTTTTTTAAAGTTCCGTGGAGGCTCCATGGACCCATCACTTTCGAAGGACACACAGCTGGGATCAAGTTCAGGAGATTCTGATCTTTCCCAGATTCTATGGATAAAGACCAAGATCAGCAGTTATATAAAATCAATTATTAGCCTTTGGAAGATGATGGAAAGATCAGCAGCTGTGAGAAAAAGAAAAGGCAAGTTTGGTTGATTTTTTTTTTAAATGATGGTTGAACTTTGAACCTGGAGTTTGCCTCAGAGATAGACTGAGCTGCAGAGGACTGTCTTTATATTATATTCATGCGCTGTAAAAGAAAAAGAAAATCTGTAAAAACACAGTATAATGTACTGTATAAATGTGAAGGAATTTTCCTTATTAGTCATGTACAGGTATTTTTCTGTATTTCTTAACTACTGCAGTGCGTTGTGGAAGCAAGAACCCCAAAAGGAGGGAAAAGTAAGCAAGTTCAGCCATTACACTTACTCAACTCAGGAAGATTTTGCTGACTCATTTTGAAAATAGAAAAAAAAAAAAACTTATTTCACTTGTGATCACACACTTTGGTTTTCCGGTGCCGAGAAATGGCCAACAAAAGGAAAAGACAAAGTGAAAAAAGGATGAAGATCCAGTGCAGGTGGTCTCAGGAGATGAAGAAAACACCTGAACACAATGTTGTGATTGATTTAGTGTTTGAAGGTTAATATGTTACTTTAATTATAAACTGCTTATCTTGCAACTGAAAGCTGTTATGTCTATGCAACTCTGCATGTATTATAGGAAAATTATTAATGATAATCCACAGCAGATCTGACCAAAACTCTGTTCTTTCCTGCTGGCAAATTCAATTTATTTTCACGTCATTTCCCACCTCACTTTTATCAATACTAAACTTTGTATTTCTATTTCTTTTATTTTAGCTTAAATGTAAACAACAGCAACAAAAAACAAACTTCTTAAAATTTGTTTTTGTTCCTCTTTTTTTCCTCAGAACAAATGAGCAGGCTCACTGGCTGTGATGGAGGAGCAAAACAGCCACACGTTAAATGCGACTGCTGAAGTTCCTGTATGAAGCCAACAAGTATGAAAAGCCAAGGAAAAGCTAGGTGTGTTTTCTTTAAAGCTCAGATGGAAGTTGGTGGACTAACATGCAAACTGAGGCTGTATTCAGAACTTTGTCACACTGGTATATGAAGATTGGGACAAAGAGAAAGTGTGCACACACAATGGTCACTTCATGCTAGCCTCTGGTGTCAGTTTGTCGTCACTTTTGCTGTTATTGTCTTACTTGTTGTGATTTAGGATCTGTGAGCACAAGCAGAGGTTTTTGCTTGGGGAGTATTATGTAATAAACATATATTCTTAGTGCCTATTTTCTGATTATATTGTTTTATGTATTTTAATAATAAAGGCTTGTAAAGCAAGGCCACTTTTGACTCACAAACTAAGTGCTCAGCCAGACTGAAAAACAGGAAGTTAGTGTAGAGCTGTACAAGCATATAAATAAAAAAGCAGGAAACCAGACAGAAAAAAGAGGAACTAGTAACATATAAGGAGTTGTTTGTATCGAGGCTGTGTGTGACGTGTAAAGTACCAAAATAACAACTATATGAGACACAATTTTAGCTTCTAAGGTTAGAGATTCTGCAACTGGCTTTGGGCTGTGCAGGGCTCTCTCTTCCGGAAGAGGATTGAATAAAGAATTATAAATGTTTTGACCACTTCAGAGTCGGGTTTTCTCTGTTCTATCATGGGGATCAAAGAACCGGGTTTAATAGAAGTAACTGTGACCTCTTTTTCAGAGGCTTCTCTAACATTTAATGGTGCTGAAATATGTCAAACTTTTCTCCTCTACATTAACAGCTGAGAGTGTTTTGAGCACATTGGTGAAAAGAGGTTGCACTGAGGATTTTGAATTATGGCGTTTAAGTGTTGTCACTGCCAAGAATTCGTGAATACAGATCCTTATTCACTTAATTGCTGTTTACAAAAGTCTTCATCAGAACAAGCTCTTCTAATTTTGCTTTGCTCCTCCCTATCTTTGAAAAGCAAAGGCTGATAAAACAAATCTGGTAAATGCACTTTTATCTTTAAGTTTGGTATAGTAATCTGTCTTAATATATTTTGTGTTTTAGTTATTATATGGGGAAAAGTTCTTTCAGCCCTGTGCCGAGAGGGCTGTGGTCATCCATCCATCCTGTTCTTGTCATGGTCGCATCGTACCCTCATGCTGTGTTTCCCCCAGTGCATTCAGAGCCTTAGTTTAGTTTAGTTTTGTTCTGTTGTTCGTATCACTTCCAAGCCTGCAATAAAGTAGTGTTTAAGTTCACGTTCTGCCTGAGAGTCCAGTGTTTGGGTCCTTTTCCTGCCTGCGCACAGCTGTTACAGTACATGACAGTTCAAATAAACCCAAATTTCAGGAACACCTTTAGATCTGTTCAGTTTTATTCATATAGCACCAGTTAACAGTCAACAGATCTTGTCTCAAGTCTCTTTAAATTGTAAGGTAAAGACCCTACAGTGTTAATCTAGGACAAATGTTCACTCTGATTCATTGATGAAGTGAATGTAAGTCAGTAATCAAAGATGAGTTTTTGGCCATAACTGACTACACATGTATAGTATAGTATATCATGATTGGACAGACATTGATGTAAACCACACCTTAACTGTTTGGCTGAGCCAAAACAACCACAGCAGTGATTCTAGCTTAAAGGTACTCTGGATATTGTTAAATGTGCAAATATTGTTACCGTTTTTCTTTGGCAGGTGTTGTTTGAAGAAAACACTTTGAAGCCACATGAATGTATAGGAACACATTTACATGAGGACAAACTGATTTCAAGGAAAATTAAAATGCTCAAATTTTAACATTTTTGAGTTATGCTGTCATTATAGTTTAGTATGGTTTTTGAGTTGAGGACAATAAAAGAATATTCAACATTAAATGTACCAATGTTCTTGTGTACTACTTGTGCACAGATAAATTTAAGAAGCTTTAATTTACAAGCAACTGGTGTATAAGGTTGTAATTGTATAGAAATGTATGGTTAAAGATATAAAAAGGTACATTTAATGGGTTAAAGTTAAAAGAAGTGACTGCAAATAGTAATAGAAACAGAATTTTCAGTTTTTCTCTTAATGGAAAATATCCGTTAATAATATAGAAAATAAACTGTGAATAAAAATTGAATTTTCCGTTTTATAGTTGAAGGAAATGTCCGTAAATAGTAGTAAAATATACTGTAAATGTAAGGATTTTCCATTTTACCATTTACGGAAAAGTCCGTCAAATTCCATTTAAAAAAAAAGAAAAATTACTGGCAGAAAATTACCAGGACATTTTCTGTTTTTCTACAGAATTCTTTTTAAAGTGTGTGTCTCTCCAGAATATATTAATTATTATATATTATTATTATATATTATTTTATTACAAAAAACTGTCTTATTTTTTAAATAAACTGTGTTCAGTTAGTTTAGTGGTTCCCTAAACTAATGATCATAGATGGAGAGATTGACAGATAGATAGATATACAGTGGCTTGCAAAAGTATTCGGCCCCCTTTAACCTTTCCACATTTTGTCACATTACAGCCACAAACATGAGTCAGTTTTATTGGAATTCCAGGTGAAAGACCAATACAAAGTGGTGTACACGTGAGAAGTGGAACGAAAATCATACATGATTCTAAACATTTTTTACAAATAAATAACTGAAAAGTAGGGTGTGTGTAATTATTCAGCCCCCTGAGTCAATACTTTGTAGAGCCACCTTTTGCTGCAATTACAGCTGCCAGTCTTTTAGGGTTTGTCTCTACCAGCTTTGCACATCTACAGACTGAAATCCTTGCCCATTCTTCCAAGTGGTCATAGTGGATCATCTGAATTATTTTAGTTTGCATGCATTTACTAGAGTTTTGAGCGTGAACAAATGAGTCTCAGGGGAATTTTTCTGTATTCTTGGGTTAAGACATTTTGCAAACTTTATGGCATATCTTCATGTATGGCCTCTAACTGCTTGCTTTCCAACAAAAATGCAGTTTAGAGACCAGGAAACAACATCAAGCAGTTAAATCAGACACCAAATTGATATCAAAAAGTTCATGCTACTAACAGCTCACCTCTCTACAGCAGATGCTTGCTGGCCTTTAAAATTAAAAGGGCGAACTTTAGACGTGTCACTCTTTAAGGACACACAGCTGGGTGGAGGTCCAGGTTGGCTCCTGTGAATAATGATGGAGCAGTGATGTGAGTGCTGAGCTGTGACATGGAGAAGAGTCATGGACAGTTAGAGATGGTCATCTCACCTCTGAGCTTTGGTCTGGCTCTCATGTTCCCCACACAGAGTGCTTTTAGAGGGAGGGACTCCCTCCTCTCTGTCCTCACACTGATCCATGCTGCTCAATTCAGCTCACACACACTTTCTACCTTCACCTGCAGAGGAAACACAAATCATTCATGTGCACATCAACTGAGATCTGCAGAGGTCGTGTCTGATGTGTTGGACTAACATCCATCTGAGACACAGCTTTCATCAGTTCACTAGAAAAAGTATCACAGAGCCGAGTTCAGCCTCCAAATCCCTCCATTACTGTATTCCTACAAAGCAGCAGGTCAAACATGGCTGTAGAAATGGCAGAGAGCAGCTTTATTTCAGTAACAATGCCCAGGACCAAGATGACTGCTTACAGAGAGTTCATACTCTAACTGATAGCTGCTTTGCTAGCTAAGCTAACTCAGGAACAGTTAATCTGACAGCAGTTACTCTGGAACAGCGGCCAGACACAGACCTCAGGACACATTCAGTTTGTTTAATCTGATTCCTGGACTCTGATCACACACCGAAAATGGGACACACTCTGCCTTATTGATCCAGCTGTGAGTCGGATGCTCTGAAATACAGAGCTGCAGATTTTAACATGAAGAGGTGTGACTGTGTAACTTTGTCAGAAACCATCAGTAAGTTCGTCTCATTTCACCATGTTTTTATTTCTGTCTCTGAGCAGATTCAGGTATTACTTAAATAACTTTTTATTACCTCCTGTAGCCTCCTTTTAACATCCACAAATGGAGTCATATAGAAAACTTCAGGCTGACATTAACATTAAATAATTTAATTAAATACAGCTCAGAGCTTAATGTATATATCACAATAAGATAAAAATATATACTAATATAACAAAAGCAATACTTCAGCTGTTTTCTCTTCCCACCTTTTCAACAGACTCGATGTAATCAGACATTTCTATCAAAGCTGTTTCACAGACAGATGTAGGATACTTGTTTATATAAATGAAGCTCATAAAGAGGTGTGGAGATGATTTAAAGTGTGTCATTGTGCAGTTAAAGCTCTTTGTGTCATGCTCTGATCTCCTGTGAAAGCAGCTCTGAATGAAACAGCCAATCGGATCCTTCAGAGAGAGAGAGCAGGAACATCAGGAGAGGACAGATGAAATAAAGGAGAACAGAATCATTTCTGCATGAAGCAGCAGTCGGGTACACCTTCATGTGCTGACTCTAAAAATGTTGAGTCTAAGTCAGAGTTCACATGCTGACGTGTGAAGACATGAAACCTTGTTGTACCGGTCAGTATAAGATTGATAAGATAAGATTGACAGAGCTGAGTCACATTTACAGAATCCTGTTCTTAGAAGACCTCAGTGAACTTACTCATAACAGCAATTATACAAGTCCAAACTTGCTGTAATTTGTAGTTAGAATAAAGGTAGAATAAACCTTGAATGACTCCACCTCTGATATAAAAAAGCAGAGAGAGGAGGATGTATTTTGACCCACAGAAAGATGAGATGGACTGATGTTACCTGACAAGTTTAAGTCTAACAGTATTTTGTGAAACAATGTTTTGTTTATGGACACAAAGTGACTGTTTTTTATGCCAGTGAACATGTATTTATAACTAATGATCTTTAATAGGAGGGTGTTACCATGGCTACCAACAAAACAAAGCTTACCTGCTGTAACCTTGAAAATACAGGTTACCGTTGTATTTTAATCGAAACCATGATCGTCTCTCTAAATCTAACCCAGTGGCTTCAATGTGGCTTATCTGATCAACATGTTTTAATTACAGATAATGTATCTGAGTTTCAGGAAACCACACCTCATACACCTCTTCTGTATCTGCCTTCCTCCTGTTTCCTTTAATATCCATGCAGTCTCAGGCCCAGATCTATTATTCCATCTGTCATTCTCCTTTAGTAAATATCGTCCAATCTAATTAAGAATGTGTTCCCTACAGTAAAAATAATCATGGACCTCAAATTTGTACAATGGTATATGAATCAATAGATTATAGGTTGTAACTAATTCACAGGTTATGACAAAGTCTCTCGATCTGCAGCATCCTTGGAGAAAACAAGCAGATGGAAAAAAATACAGCTCATTATTATTTTAAAAGGCAGACAGGATTTATTTCAGCTCCAAATTTAAATTCAGTGATCTCCACGAAACTAAGTATCTTCATCTGTTAAAAGCTGCATTAAAGTCAGCTTCACTTTCTGTTGATGAAAAAATAAAAATAATTATTTATTACAGCTTTATCTTCTATTAGTACGGAAAAACTCTAAAACAAAGATTTATGAACTATAGCTTCAGAAGACTAATTTTGCCCTGAGGAATCCTGCAAATAATGGCAGCATGCATGTGAGTGCCAGGAAACACGCCGATAACAATAGTCTCAGAGAGTCGATGGTTATTATGAACTGTGGGAGTCAGCATCCAGTGGGCCAGCTGAATCAGCGGAATAAAGATGAAGCACGTATACTTATTTTGTACAAAATAATGGAACAATGTTTTGTTGTATTGAGTAGCAGCTGTCTGTGCTAATCTGTGACCATTCTGCAAGTTCTTTAACTTGTCAATTGTGCGATTTAATCACAGAAATTGACGAATCTGCGGATGCAACATCTGGAACATGGAGAGTGGAATATTTGAACAAATCTATCTAGTTAACATTGAAAAAATAGTTAACCTGGAACACCTGGACTGGACTTCGATCACACATACCTGAAGGCTATTCCTGGATTGTGTTCATATACAGTCATATACAGTATCTATTTACCTATTCCAGCTGTGAGTCCATTAACTCGAACTGTGAACACATAGCTGATGTTAGCCAGGAAAACATTACACAATGACTTCAATGGAGAAAACACACACAGTTTGTTGTGTGAAGAAATCAAACATGAGCTGAAAAAACAGTAAATTTCCTAAAGACAAACTGTTAAAGGAGGAAACAAAGCAAACTTACAGTTTCTTTAAACACAACAACAAGCTCCACTGCACACCTGGACACTAAACACGGACACACAGGTGAGCTGCTTCCTGGAAGGAGGCGGGACTCAACCTGAAGCAGGACAGGTGGGAGGGGCTCAACAGGAGCAGCCAGTTCCATTTAACAAGTCCCTGAACAACAGACGTTAATGTGGGTTTTTGATTAATTGAATAGCTGCAGCAGGAGTGATTATTTAAGGTTTTCCTTTTCTTTTCTTGTTATTTTTCTTTGGTTTCGGTTAAATACGTGGTACCTGCAAAAGCATTTTGTGTTGTGTGTACTTATTAATTACTGCCCATCAGCTCCAGTAGCATTACAAATTCTTCTGATTAATAATAACCTAATATTTCACTCAATACCTAGCCTGTATTAATTCATTAGCGCTTCATTAGTGTTACATAAAGCTTCCCTCTTGTCTCCTTTACCCATTTCTTCTGTAAGTTCCACTCTCACAGTCACACTGGAACACAGAAACATTAAACACACAGGAAAGAGAAATGTTCCAGTGTGACTGACTTCTGTATGATAAATTTTGGCTCTCTTGTTGAATTTTCATGTCTACTACTGACTACAGTTTGCCATTCATATTTCATCTTCACCAATTTGAATTTTAGACAACTATGTTAAAATAGTAATTCTTTAAGCTATAATTCGTAATTAGAAGTCCTTCAAGCACAACAAGTAATTTATCCAAGGATTGTAGAAAGAAGAAAAATGTTCCTTAAATGAAGACAAATAAAATTAGTTCAACATTTTCAGAGATGCTGATTATTGTATAGACTACGTAATAACAGATCTTTGTCTGTTTTTTTGGTTTTTTTTATATTCAGTATCGCCTTAAAACTGGTTGGACTGGTTAGTATTAAAGTTCACTTTTTCACATGAAACTTTGCTGTAACTGCCAATGTGCACACACTGATCCCAGCTCAGCTCTGACACACCCACACTGTTTGGTTTATTTGAAACATGAACAATGAACTTCATTCAAATGTGGTGACAGGGTGTAGTTTTTGGCACAGCGATCATTTAAATGTGTGTTTCCTACTTCACAGTAACTGAGTGTCAAGGATCGGCTGTTTGGCAGGCAGGATTGGGCCCAAATGCAGGACTCAGAGACTGACTGATTAACTTAAAGTGCAGCTTTATTGCTGGGAAATCCACTGTAAATTAAACTCACAAAAACACAAACGAAAACCCTGATCATAGAAATGAGGACTGAAACACTGGAACTGAGACGCTAGGACACTAACGGGAGCACAAGACAAACACAAAGCATATTGAGGGTACAATGTGACAACAAGCAGGGGATGACAGAACTAAAATACACGATGGAGTAATCAGGGAATGGAAGACTGGAGGGTGTTAAGGTTCAAAAATATAGGGAAGGAAACACAGGAGGAATGCAAGTAACCACACTGGTCCAAAGGGTAAAGACGATGATTTTAATGAAATGACACGCGTGGGAGAATGAGCGGACTCTGTAAGCAGACAGCCCCACAATCTCATCCTCCTAACATCAAAATACAGTTTTATATGCATCAGAGTATATTTAGTGACGCCCCCTCATTGCGTCATCACATACATCAGCTTCAAAACCACAAATGTTCTATTTGACAACTTAAGGCACAATTAAAAGTACACTGGCTTCCATCTTCTCCCCGGTGGTTTCCCGTAAGCCAGCTCAGCTCTCGCATCGTGCATCTACTGCTTCATCAGTCAACTCTCACCTACACCCTAACAGTGTGTGTGTGTATGTGTCTGTGCGTACACAGAGTGTGCATCTGCTCTCTGCACCTTAGTTGACCTCACTTAGGCAACCAGGCTAAGGCCATCCTGTGTTGTGATGATCTTAACTTCTATGTAAAATGTATAAAACAAATATTTCAATCTACTACAACTACTTAAAACTTAATCAAAGCTTAATCAGACGTATAAATGCATAAAAGATGATAATAGCATCATCAAAACTCTGGTTTTGGTTTCACTTTTGCAAAAGCACACCGTTTCCTGTCAGCCTGCAATCAGCTTCTCCCCCACTGAAGACTATGTGTAAGAATATAAAAACATTCAGAAACCTTTAAATTATAGATTCAACTGATTATAACTGAACCTGTAATAAAGACTAATATAATACCAATATATTTTGAACATCTGAGTGCATCTATGAAAGCAACATCCCTATTAACATGAAATGTTAATGATGATTATAAAATAGCAGCAAATAATAGCAATAAAATATTTCTATTCCCCACAAGGGAAACACAGCTGGAACTAATTAGGCAGGCGAGACAGGGGACAGAAGCTGAACACAGAGAAGGAATATCAAAATAAAACAGACTTGACACTGAACAGAGGGAACACGGAACCAAAACCTAAGAACTAGAACTCAGAAAATACTAAAGAACTAAGGAGCCAGGAATACTTGAGACAAAAATCAAAACCAAGAGACAAGCAATGACACATCATGAAATCAAGGATTAATAATACAAAACAGAAAACACTGGGTCACCGACACAGGACCATGACACTTAGAGTGTGTGGTATCAGGGAAGCTGATAGAGCAGACAGAAGCTGGTCATTTGTATTATTGTTTAATTAACAAACATAGTGAAAAATGGTAAAATGTGTAACTATAGTGACATATTTGGAAATACCTACCTTGACTGGGTCCACGTACATTCTTATCATCATTTTCATGCACAACATGAGAATACCTGAACATAGAGGAGGTGATATTGGTAGACAACAAATACATCACCTTAGAATAAATATTTTGAAAATCACAGTACATTAAATTACAAATATAAAACAGACTTGACACTGAACAGAGGGAACACGGAACCAAAACCTAAGAACTAGAACTCAGAAAATACTAAAGAACTAAGGAGCCAGGAATACTTGAGACAAAAATCAAAACCAAGAGACAAGCAATGACACATCATGAAATCAAGGATTAATAATACAAAACAGAAAACACTGGGTCACCGACACAGGACCATGACACTTAGAGTGTGTGGTATCAGGGAAGCTGATAGAGCAGACAGAAGCTGGTCATTTGTATTATTGTTTAATTAACAAACATAGTGAAAAATGGTAAAATGTGTAACTATAGTGACATATTTGGAAATACCTACCTTGACTGGGTCCACGTACATTCTTATCATCATTTTCATGCACAACATGAGAATACCTGAACATAGAGGAGGTGATATTGGTAGACAACAAATACATCACCTTAGAATAAATATTTTGAAAATCACAGTACATTAAATTACAAATATAAAACAGAACTAATGAAATTACTGACAGTGTTCTTAGCTTGTTGGAATAGGGTCAAAATGTTCCCATACAGAGCAAAACTTTCTCTTTCTTGCTGCATGAATGAAGCAACAGGTCACCAAAGCTCACATCTGTGTAATTCTCAAATACACAAAACACCAACACTAACCTGTGAGCTGTGAGGGGATCCATTGTGGTTCATGTGTGACATTGTGCCCATCAATAGATTCAAAATACTACATTTGTTAGCCAGTGTGAGAAAATCCACCAATGACACAAACTGAGAATCCAGGCCGTGCACAAAAACATTCACACAACGACACATTTAAGAACCAGCGGATTTTCCAGCATCACATCTGTTAGCTGGGCGTCTTAAATGAAATGATGGACGTGGATCTGTCTCAGCGAGCAGCTTCTTCCTCACACTTCTTCTTTAACACTTCGTGCTTTGATGAAAGATAAACATGAAGCTGGATTTCATGTTGAGGAGACTCTGAATGGGCCTTAGGATCTATAAATGTCCTCAGTTTCTTTCAGACACTCGTGAATATTATCAATTTACACTGCTGCAGCCTACAGCTCACTGATGACAGAGACAGCTGACTTTAAACACACATCCAGAAATAACGTTAGCACTGAGAGCAGAGCTGAAAGCATCCGTCCAATCGCTGATGGCCGCCTGAAGGAGGCTACAAAGAGCAGAGCTCATTGGCTGTGAGCTGTTTGTGACACTTCAGCATCTTTTGCAGTTTCCCTGCTTGTTTCAAATGTCTCACTGGCACTGATTTTGATCTGTCGTCTCTGTAGGATTTTACCTTCAATATGGACACAAGTGACTGCAAATCACTGCTTTGTCTGCTTTATATGGACACTTTATAAACATCAGAGGAAGCCATGAAAGATTGGGGAACAGCCGCTCTGCTGGACAAGGACATCAGTTGACTCGGAGCAATGGGAAACACACTGAGGCCACCTAGAGGACAAGTGGGGAACAGCAGGGAACTTCAAAAAAAGTGACCGGAGATGGCTGTAAGTGCTAAACAGAAGAAACATCCATGATGTGTAAAGTTCAGCTTCATATGATGAAGGTTTTTATTATTATTGGATGCTTTAAGTACGGCTTCTTCTCTATCAGTCTCCAACTTTAGCTATAAAGACTCCACACATGCTACCAGAGCAGCCCTTTCAGCATCTATCTTTAAACTGGTCCACGATGTAGTTGAAGACACTGCAGAAGATTTTCGGCTACTTCGATTAGAACATTAGTGCTTAGCTACAGGGGCAAGCTTTCCCAGATGAATGTGCCTGATCCCATCTGCCGGTGGATCACTGACTTCCTGACGGACAGGAAGCAGCATGTGAGGCTGGGAAAGAATGTCTCGGACTCCCGAACCATCAGCACCGGCTCCCCTCAGGGCTCTGCTCTTTCTCCTCTGCTCTTCTCCCTGTACACTAACTGCTGCACCTTGTTGGGATTCAGAGATTCTTTTATTGTAAACGTATAATCTGCCTTATGATAAATGCATTAATAACATGTTCTACAGTATTATTTTATCAGTAATATTTCTTATGGGGTTCATAATGCATTGAATATGTTTGTCATTACATTGACCTTTTTATTCACAGGTTGAGTTTATTTTATACACATTGCATAACTGTGCTTGTTTAGAGTTGATGTTCCATCCAAGAGGGTTTTAAGCTTCACTGGTGAGAGTGTCCAGGTGATACATGTTGAGGGAAGATGAGAACATAGCAGGTTAATTGCATGCATGCTTACAATACACTTATTAATTTAGTGGCAGGCCTGAGCAAAGGCCCAAGTGTCTTCTGCTCTCTTTTTGAGACCTGCGCCAATTCAGTCTACTTAGTGATTGGTGACGAGGGTCAATTATTAGCTTTTAACGATCCCGAAGCTTGAAGTTTATTACCTTAAAAGGCAGGTGTTATAGAAAAGAGAAGTTATATGACTGTTTATAGTTATTAAAATGTATAAGATGCGCTCATGTCTGTCAACTATGTATTTTTGACTTGTATTGACGTGTATGTGTGGGCGTTAATGTTCTATGGTATAAAACCAGTTTTTGATGAATTTTTGTCAGAGGAAGACATATGCAGATGTTGCCTCTCCTGTGTTAATAAACTCATCGTTTGATTGCATTCGTCTGGTGCCTCCGTCGTTTGTTGTTTGGTCTCCAGTTGATCGATCTCGCTTCATTTTGGTGGAGGATGCGGGCAACCTGAAGACCAGTAGAAAGAGCTACAGGTGTTTGTTGTTGGCGGAGGTTGAGACCAGATCGGGTGATCGGACGGCAGACGTCACGGGGTGATCGCTTGACTACTACTGGGCCCACATATAAAAAGGTAAGGCACAAACCTCTTAAACGGAAATTGTGCTGGATTGGGACATAATTCTAAAATATGTAGTCAAGTGGTTATCCATAGATCTCTGTTTTGAGTTTTGTTTGAAATAAAAATCGTTGTTTGCAACGAAAGTGAAACTTAAGATAGTGTTGCATTCATGGTCGCCTTGGAAAAAGCAGTACTGAGCTAAAAGTAACTAGAGATGTTGTTTTAAGGAAATAGAGAGGAATAAAGAGATTATAAGTGTTTAAAAGTCACGGAGCTGAAGAACTCCACCCCTGGGAAAGACGTTTCCTGGGTATTAAACTAGGGGGGGGGCCCGCTGAGATTTCGTGGCCTCAGACATAGCCCCGGTGATCGCAGAGGATCATTGTTAGGGAGACACTTAAATAAGAGAAACTCAAGCCAGCCGTGAGCTTGAGGTTTTGCAGCAAGCCGAGCCGAGCAGTGAAACTGAAACTAAACTTTTGAGTTATTGAGATATTGTGTGTTATGAGAGACGATTAAAAGTATCACCTGTGCATTTGTGGACCCGCCGTGGTCAGTGAAGATTTGTGGACCCGCCGTGGTCAGTGAAGATCTGTGGACCCGCCGTGGTCAGCAAAGATTTGTGGACCCGCCGTGGCCCAAGAAAAGCTGTGTTTCTGTTGATATATCTGGAGAATTCGCGGACCTGTTGACGTCTCTTAAAGACGAGCCGCGGTGTGTATATCCGGGTTGTTGGGACCCACGCATACAGCTGGAAACTGTGACGTAAGAAACTGTCTGAAATGATTTAAAGTGCCAGCCGGCTGCAGCTCGGGTGTGTGAGAGGCTGTAAAAGTCTCTTTTCCCGTTCTTTTCTTGCTGGGGAAAAAGTGCGCAGTTAAAATTTGGGTGCGGTTACTTCCCCTTTTAATTGTAATATTGTTTTGAAGGGATCTGTGTATTGAATGGGCGAGACAGACACTGGAGTTTTCACATTAGATCAGAGAGACATAACTGGGTTTACTTTCACCGTTTTGCTGACGCCAGTAATCCAAGGCGAGCCGGCACAGGTGCAAGTGGAGGTGTTTGTTTGCTGTGAGACAGCTTAGAGTATCATTTTTATAAAACAGTGTGTCTAACTGAAATAGAGTTCCCCAGTTTTCTGGATAATTGTTTGTGTTTAGTAGAAGCCCTAGACCAACTGGTGAAACAGAACAGTGAAGAGAGAAGAGAGGTTCAGCAATAACTGATATTGTGTCATATTATTTTGCTCTCAGCAGATACCGAGAGAATTTATGAAATAACTTATGTGGTTGTTTCTTGCCTCCTCAGAAGCAGATTTTATTATTGGAGGAGGCTTAATTTCCCTGCCGATAACAAGGCATGGTATATTGTATGTCTATAAGATTTGAGTTGATTAATTTCCCCGAAGGAATCCTTGCGATAGGTGTAGCTCAGGGGGAAACACAGGATAATTATTATATCCTTATACTCTCGGCATTTATGATTGAGGAGTATCTCCCTGAGTTTTTTGGTTATTGTTTAAGGCAGTTTAGAGAGCTGACTGAAAGGGCTGAGAGGGAATCCACCTCTGAAGGCCAAAGTTGAGTTTCTGTACCAGTAAAATCCCTTGGGGTTTTTTTTTTTTTTTTTTTTTTTTATCAAAGTCATACCACCAGATATTGGTTTAGTTAAGAGTTATCGGTGTGTTATATTATCTCAGTCTATTGAAAGGAGATGATTCATTATTTTTCAGTGTCGGCCAACTTAACATTCGTGGGTGAGCTGACATATTTGGAATTGTATATATATTGTGAGACTGAGGATACAGATCACCAGTTGGTTGTACAGGCAGCTTTGGTTGACTCACAGATTTCCCTGTTTTTGCGGGGTTGTGTAGATTTAGTTCAACACCTTGTTGCCCTTTTTGAGAGTGAGTTGGCCAGTTAAGAAGCTATTTGGGTGCAGTCAATTTTTTCTTTTTATTTTCTTATTTACAAGAAGAGAAATACGCACTGTAGGCCCCTGTAAGAGTAAGAAATAAGGCTGTATGCCCCTCACTGATTTTAAAACACCCCGTTTTATTGAACAGTGTGATTTTGACTTTAAGTAGAAAGAGCAGAGAAGTGTTTTGATATTGTTCATATTAAAATAGTTGAAGTTTAGAATTATGCAGTATTTTGCTCAGCCTTCATTTCTTCTTTTTACTGAGACCTAGTCTATAACTACCACGAACTAGAATTTGGCATAGAAAGTGGTGGGATTAATTGTGTTTGGTGTTTAAAGCAAGAATTGCAGCCGGTTGGGTGCTTATTTTAAAGTGTTGAAAACTGTGGCTGTTCTAAGAAGTTTGTGAAATAAAAGCTGTGCTGTCTGGCCCCGTGTTGGTCACTGTGTATATCAAGCAGGTATAAAAGAGGAAGTGTCTGGGTGGCCGACTACCGTACTTCTGACGGAAAGGAGGAAGTGTCTGTTCTCTGGCCCCAGAGCTTCTGATAGAGAAATAGGAAGTCACGTCAAGGAACTTCCGAGGGCGGGCACATACAGCAGCCATTTTGAAAGCAAGATGGCGAAAAGTTCAACCGGGACATCTAGTGGACAAAAAGTCTATAAGCCACTAAATGATCAGCTTGAAGAGTTAAACAAAGCCATCCACATGGCTTGCACAAAAACAACTAAAGTAGCAGATAAAGAATTTAAGGCTGTAAGGAAACATGTTGAGAAATTATGTGCTGCTCAGCAAAGAACTTTGCAGGATAGGCAACCTCTTCATCTTATTTTTGAAGAAGAAAGGGAGAACTGTGCAAAGAGATTACAGCAATTGCAGCAGGAAACATTAACACATGCAATAAACAGACACACCAAAGCAGAAATAAAACTCTTAAAGGAAACTCACGCAAAACTCTGTAAATGGATAATAATGTGTAAAGGGATTTCAGGTTGGATGAAAGAGGATGAGGCTCAAGCTCAAGAGGTAAGTTCACTTCTCTCACAACAGGAAAAGAAACCAGAAAATGCAGAACAGGTGCGCACCTTGATGAAATCTTTTCAGGAATTGCAGCAGGAAAACAAGAAACTGGAAGGACAAATATATTTGCTAAACACAGCAAATGAGAAACTGGAGCATGCGCATGTGAAGCTAGCACTGCCTTCCAACCCTCTCCCCACCTCTCCTGAATTACCGGAAGACACATTGCCACCACACCCATCTCAATCATCAGTAGACTCTTTGCAACCGTTCCATCCTTGGGTCGTTCAGGCGGCATCTGCTCCACCCCCTCCTTATGTTTTCCCCATAATGTCTTTAGCAGGAGGAGAGATTAGAGGGCCACAAGGACAACAGGGTGCAGTAATCGGAGGTTTTGCAGATGTTGTACACATTACTCCTGCAGCAGCAGCAGGTCAGCCACCTAGTGCACAGCCCAGGGCGGTACAGCCTATGGGTATGGGAGAAGCAGCTTTAGCCAAAGCTGGACCCTCAACTTCATCTCCCAAGTCTGTAGATTTTATGGAGTTTGATCCATTAAAAACACAAGGGGAACCTGGAGCTGAGGATCACCTAAGTGTGAACTTAGCTACCGGTCAGGAAAAGTTGAAAGAAGGAATCTCTGTTACCCCCTCAACAGGTGGGACGGCCTCACCAGCCGATGAGGTTCGGAGGCTGGAGTTTACTCCACTGCCTACCCCAGCTAGAAAAGAACATTCCCAGCCAGTAAAGACAGCTGGGATGGAAAAGCCTCAGTGGATAGGGGAAGTTTATGGAGAAGTGCAAGCTGATAAAGATGCTCTGGCAGAAATTCTGCAAAGAGTAATCAAAGTAGAAGAGAGAGTAAAGAAAGAAAACTTGGCTGTCTTTAATGAAGAAGATGAGATAGAGGAAGAGAATGAGCCAGACTGTGTGGAAGGTTGTGAAGCTCAACCAGATACCAAAATGGCAGGAATGAAGTTGCGATCACAGAAAACTGTGTATCGGACGGAAAAACCAAAACAAAAGCCGGTGAGCCAGGATAAGACTATAGCAGGGCGAGAAAAACGACAGTCTATGTTTAGAAAATATAATTTGTTGAAGCCTGAAGAAAAGGAGGTGCACTTTAAGAATAGCTTAGATAACTTAGAATGGGAGATGCCCTTAATGTGTGGAGCAAAGCAGGAACCAGTGTATCGTTCATACAAGATGAGGGATCTAGAGGCCCTAGTTCAGCAGCTGCCCCCTATAACAGAGGGAGGAGCAGCTTGGTTAAGGAAGTTAAGAACCTTAACAGAAGGAGACGAGCTTGGCCTTGGAGACTTTAGAGCCGTCGCAGGAAGGACGATGATTGCGGGAGGTTTAGCTGATGTGGAAGAAATTGCTAAGACTACCACTCTTCCAAATGATGTGCCATATAGTAGAGTAGAAGATAAGCTAGCTGACGCGGTTCGTGAAAAATACATAACTCCAAATGTAGGGTCAATACCAAAAATAACTTGGGATCCAAAAGACACTCCCAGAGAATTTTTAGAAAAAGCTAAGGAACAGTGGATGTCACAAACTGGCATACATCCAGGTCAAGAAGGTGAGAACAGAGCTTGGTTCCGCGCCGCTGTCTTGAAGGGGCTGCCAGAGAAAGTAACAACTGATTTAGAAAAGAACCCAGATTTTGCAGTAGCAGACTCCACCCAGTGGGAGCGGCATGTAACACATCGGTTACTGTTGGAACAAGATACGGTAAACAAACAAAAGAAGGAGTTAGAAGATGCACAGGCGCAACTGTTAAAATTACAGTTGAATGAAGCTCGTGAGAATTTTAGTGTTAGGAAAAAGGAGAAAGAGGGTAGTAAACCTATGATGGTGGTTCAGCCCCAGGTTGATCCAGCGCCCGAGCAACCAGAGCGTGCTCCCAGTTCTTATCCTGGTGACCATGAAATACCAAGGCAAAGACGCACAGGTAGAAATCGGGGGGCCAACCGTTTACAGAGGGGACGTGGTGGACTCTGGCGACCAGACCCTAGAGCTCGTGGTCCGGGGAATCCCAGAACGAATTCATGGAATGTCTGTTACCAATGTGGAAGAGAGGGGCACTGGGCTCGAGAATGCCGTGAGTTGCCTCGAAGCTATGAACAAAGAGATTACCAAGCATGGGGAACTCAGAGAGGCAGAGGCGGTTACCAAGACAGACATCAAGCTCCCAATCCAAGAGTTGCGCCGCGGTCTCAGTATCCAGTGGGAGACTGGAGCTGGGAGGAACAGTACTGATGGAGCCCACAGGAACCAGGCAGCAGGGGAATGGCAGATCCTATGCTGTCAATGACAGTGGAAGGTGCAGAATTGCCCTTCCTGGTGGACACTGGGGCAACGTACTCAACTTTGAGGACGACACCAAATAGTGCAACCATCTCTAACCACACTGTCAGTGTTGTGGGTTTCTCTGGGATACCAATGACTCTGCCACTCACAGACCCAGCTCTGACCAAGCTGGGCAAACAGACTTTGAGGCACCGATATGTGGTATCTCCACAAGTGCCTGTGAACTTGATGGGCCGAGATTTACTCATCAAACTGGGAGCCACCATTATGTGTTCCGCGGATGGACTGACGGTCTCTCTGCCCGGTGGAATGTCGCTACCGTGCCTGGAAATCAATTCAAAGAATCAATACTTGCTGCAGAACTGTGAACCACCCCCTGCTGACATTTACTGGGGGCGCTTGGTAGAAGAAGGCATTTTGGAACAATATCAACAGTGGAGACCCTGGATCATGAGTCTTGCGGTGTACTCCTCGCCTAGAGATCCATTCCATGTCACTCTCTTTTATGATAGGGATGATGATGATGTTTACCGAGAAGCCTTCCAGTCTGAACTTGAGGGTCAGACCTGGAACGTTCAAACACAAAATATTTATGTGGGGCCAGAAGGTGTAGCAGCGGTTGTTAAATTAACAGATGAACAGTTGTCTTGGTATAACATGGGATCAGATTCGGCCCCACACATCACATTGGCAGTCCATGAGGGACACCAGGCCAAAGAGTTGGGGACGATGGTGAGGCGTGCGCTGGATAACGCTTGGTGGCAACCCACCCAAATTCCAGATGTTTGTTATGCACCAAAATGTAAAATATATCGTATCACATGTGTGTCCAGTGACGCAGTGATATTAGAGCATCAGCAAGTATCAAGAATACATGGTAGTGAGAGAACAGATCATCCAGATGCAGTGGTAGAACTTTCAAAATTGCCTGACACTCTGTGGTCTACAGGACCCACTGATGTTGGCTTAGCCCATTGTGCGCCGGTTTTGTTCCAGCTGAAATCGGACACGCCAATCTCACGACCACAATATAGACACAAGCCTGAAGCAGAAGAAGGGATCGCTGAGACGATTGAAGGGTTGTTGAAAGCAGGAGTGCTTGAGCCCTCGCAATCCCTTTGGAACACACCAATTTTGCCGGTGGAGAAACATGGGACAGGGAAGTACCGTATGGCACATGATTTAAGACTTATTAATGCCATACTACGTACCGATACGGTGCCTGTACCTAATCCATACACAGCCTTAACTGAAATAACCTGCGACCAAAAGTGGTTTACATGTATTGATCTAGCAAACGCGTTCTTTTGTCTCCCATTACATCATTCACTCAGAGACATTTTCTCTTTCACATACAGAGGTCGTCAGTTTAGATACACACGCTTGCCACAAGGCTTTGCCCTGTCCCCAGGCATTTTCAATCAGGTGCTTAAAGAAGCCCTGTCACCCTGTCAGTTGCCTGAAGGGTGCACATTAATACAGTATGTAGATGACTTACTTATCGCAGCTACTTCAGCAGCGGCTTGTACGGCAGCATCACTCACAGTGCTCAAAAGACTGTCTGAATGCGGCTTTAAAGTAAGTAAAGAGAAACTACAGTTGGTTCGACCAGAAGTCACATTTCTGGGCCGTGTAATAGCCCATAAATCATTGGGACTAATGAATGCACACAGAGACCAAATTTTGACACACCCAAAACCAAGAACGGTAAAAGAACTTCTTTCTTTTCTTGGCCTGACGGGCTACAGCAGACAGTTTATTCCAAACTATGCAGGAAGGACGGCTCCCTTACGGGATCTGATTAAACAGGTGGGCGTTCGAAACCTTAAGGCTGAATTGCCATGGACGCTCGACACTGAAGCCGCGTTCATTTCTTTGAAACAAGACTTGTCAAGGGCCTCAGATTTGGCCACACCTAACTATGATGAGCCATTTTACTTGGATATTTCTGAAACACTTGGAATAATAAATGGTGTGTTGTTTCAGAAAAAAGAGGGAGGAAGACAGGTACTTATGTATGTCAGCATAAGATTGAGCCCAACAGAAGCAAGGCATCCTACATGCACACAGCATGCAGCAGGGGTTGCCAAAATAATACAGAAAACAGCACATGTGGTGAGACAACACCCACTAAAAGTTCTGACTACACATAGTGTGGTGGCATATGTGAACTCGCAGGCGTTCACCATGACCTCATTAGCACAACAGAGGTTGAGTAAAGTTCTAGATGCTCCAAATCTGACATTTACACATGAAGGAATTAATATGGCAGATTTAATGGGAGCAGGGGAACCTCATGATTGTACTAAGAAAGCAGAACTGGAAGGGAAAGTCAGGGAAGACTTAAAAGCAGAACCTATTCCTGGAGCTGAGGATTGGTTCACAGATGGCTGCTGCCATCGGGATGAAGAGGGACTGAAAGCAGGCTATGCTATAGTCTGCAAACAAGGAACTGAATTTGAGGTAAAAGAAGCAGGGAGAATTGAGGGACAACAGTCTGCTCAGAGAGCAGAAGTCATTGCACTGAGTAGGGCCTTGAGATTGGCCAAAGATAAAAGAGTGAATATTTATACTGATTCAGCCTATGCTTTTGGAGCAGCCCACGTGGAACTCCAGCAGTGGAAGAGAGCAGGCTTCCGAACAGCAACAAATGCTCCTATTTGCCACAGGAAGGAAATGGAGGAACTGGAGAGGGCCCTGCACGACCCAAGTGAGGTGAGCATTATCAAATGTAAAGGACACTCTCAGGCAAATACCATGGTTGCAAGAGGAAATCAGAAAGCGGATGAAGCCGCAAAGGAAGCAGCAGGCTATAAAGGACGACAGCAAATGGTGCAGGTAATTGCTGAAGAGGAGGCAGGCATCAATATGTTGGAGGAGGCCAGACAGGCCCAAGAGGAGGCTTCTCTGGAGGAGAAAGAGGTGTGGCAGAGCAAAGGAGCGCGAAAAGAGGGTGGTCTTTGGAGAGGAGTTGATGGACGACCAGTCCTAACTGACAAACTGGCCAGACAGAAGATAACTGAGGCACATGGGCTTGGCCATGTGGGAGTGGCACAGATGGAGAGAAATTTGTGTCACTGGTGGCACCCAGGACTAACAGCTATGATAAAGGAAAAAGCCCAAACATGTTTAATTTGTGGAGCTCACAATCCAAAACCAGTGGTAAAACCAGAACCAGGTAAGTTTCTCCTGCCAGAAAGGCCAGGAGAAGAAATTGTGATTGATTACACTGATATGATTGATGTGGGCCCAGGGGGAGTCAGATATCTGTTAGTGTGTGTAGATGCTTTGACAGGGTGGCCAGAAGCGTGGCCCACCCGAAAGGAGGACGCCAAAAGCGTGATTAAGTGCTTAATCAATCATTATATCCCCAGGCATGGGTTTCCAAGGCGCATTAGATCAGATAATGGAACCCACTTTAAAAATCGAGACCTGGAGGAAGTAGAGAAGATGTTGGGAGTAAAACACAGGTTTGGGACTGTATACCATCCTCAGTCTCAAGGGAAGGTAGAAAGAATGAACCTGAATTTGAAAAACAAGTTATCTAAAATCTGCGCAGCGACGGGGTTAAACTGGATTTCAGCTTTACCAATTGCTCTAATGACTATAAGATGTTCTGTTAATAAGTCAACAGGATTCACCCCGCATGAGTTGCAGACGGGAAGGCCATTTCCAGCACCTTGGACAGAGGTTCCAGCGGAACACACCACGAGAGGTAACAGGTCTCATGCAGAATATTGGGATGAATTGAAGTGTCTTGTCTCCAGTTTCACCAAACAGGTTACTTCTGGACTGCATGTGGCGGACCAGGTGACCCCAGAGGCGAAGGCGGTCTGGCTAAAGGTTATCAAACGCAAGTGGAAGGAGCCACGCTGGACGGGTCCTTATGAGGTCGTTGCCAGGACAACTACAGCAGTTCAACTGAAAGGGAAAGGCGATACCTGGTATCATTGGTCGCAGTGTGCGCCAGCACACGAGAGCTTGCTAGAGGAAAACTCCTCTACATCAAACACAGGTGTCAACGATAACGAGCAGAGGCAAAATAAATCCTCTCACCTGTGCAACGGGCCAACCAGTAGTCTACCTGGGAGGCCGAAGAGAGAAGAGCAGCAGCTGAGAAGGTCGCCACATCAGAAGAAAGGAGCAGTGACCAGTTGAGAACTCCAAAAGCAGGGGAGTTTCAGTCCAGAACACAAAGTTTACCTAACATGATGCAGACACACGAGTCAGAGACACGTAATGAGAAAAAACTGATTAAAATGTTTCTTACAACCACATGTCTATTGTATACTGTGATATTAACGATGGCTGTGTTGTTTATTGTTTATATTTTGCAGGGCACTCCGAACCACTCGTCTGAACACGGAGGCCAGTCCAGCACAGCACTTCCTGAGACTGCAGTTCCTAAAACGGGATCGGTAAAAAGACAAAAGCGCCAGGTGTCAGGTAAAGGTGATGAGTGTCTCAGCATGAATAATGGCATAGAGTTGAATTATGTTAAAGGGTCTACCAGCTCTTTCACGTTTGATTTGTGTGACGTTATTAAGTGTACAGGAGCTAGTAGTAGCTGGAGAGCATATGATATATGGGTTTGCAATCATCCCATGATATGCTTCCGTAAGGCTGTTTGGGGCCCCTCGTGGGGGAAACACGTTTACACCTATATAACAGATCAGTGGTGTGCTTGGCAAGACGTGGTAGGTTGGACAGGAGTAGGATGGCAGCCAGACGTGCCGCAGGGATTGAAGGGGATAGCCATTCAAAGGGATTATTCTGTTTCCCAGAACCCTGTCACTCTTTCCCTAGGACCGTGGGATACGCTCCCAAAATCTGGGATCCCGGGAGGTATGTTCTATTTGGTAATTGGGGTGGATGTCATAGGGACAGATCCATCAGGGATAATTAGGGTAAACTTAGTTGAACCAATTATCACTTTAGCTGACCAAACAATAACCTCAGGGGCAGTCGCTCAAAAGGAACAGGAACTAAAAGAGAAATTACTTGTGACATCAGATTACACTAGATTGAAGCCGCAGGATTTGATTGAGCGGGCCACCGGTTTCAAGGACAGTAACCTCTGGCTTGATTGGGTGGCTCAAAATGCTAGAGAACAACATGTATCTGACTGTGTTGCCTGTGCGGCAGCTAGGCCACGTTTGTTTACAGAGCCCGCCCCATTGCATTTAGAAGATAAGTGGGGCTATGAGTGTATGTTACAGTTAACCAGAAGTGCAGTGACCACTGGCAACTGTACTTTGTTGTCCAGGCTTTTCCCTCCCGTTTCAAAGCAGACAACAGTGGGACCATTTATGCCAAAACAAGATAACTATACATGTTTTAAGTTCTCTACAGATAATGAAAAGTACAAGGTGGGAGAGATCGACCCAACTTGGTGTGCTGTCACACTCCAGGGACGAACCACCAATAATGTAAGCGACCCAAACACAATAATTGGAACATGGGCAAGAAGTGGGCTCTATTATTACTGTGGGGAGAGCACTCTGTTGGCTCGTGTTCCTTTGGGAAGCGTAGGGACATGTGCAATGGTGCGATTGGGAGCTCCGCTTATGCTTATTGGGAATCAGGTAAAGGCTATTCCACAACACAACACACGTACTTTAGCTGCAAGACGTAAGAGACATATTTTGGCTAGAAGAGGGACTCAGGGTACACATGCTTATGATCCTCGTTTGGACTCGCCGACCTGGATAGACTCCATAGGAGTGCCCAGGGGAGTTCCTAATGAGTACAAGCTGGTAAATCAGGTAGCTGCAGGATTTGAGAGTATATTAATTTGGATAACGCCTAATAAGAATGTTGATCGCATTAACTATGTTCATTACAATCTGCTGAGACTCTCTAACCTAACCAGAGACGCCATGATGGGGTTCGCAGAACAATTGGGTCCAAGTTCGCTGATGGGCGTGCAGAATCGAATGGCCCTTGACATGTTGCTGGCAGAGAAGGGAGGTGTCTGTGCCATGTTCGGAGACATGTGCTGCACCTTTATTCCCAATAATACTGCCCCAGATGGCTCAGTAACCCGAGCTCTGGAGGGCCTGAAAACTTTGTCTAAAACTATGCATGAGCACTCAGGTATCGAAAACCCGCTGGAGTCCTGGATGACATCCGTGTTCGGACGATGGAAAGGTGTGGCAATGTCAGTGATATGCTCCTTGGGTGTATTTTTGGGGATACTGGTCATTGTGGGGTGTTGTATCATTCCTTGTGTCAGAGGATTGTTGGTAAGAGTAATGGCGAGGGTTGCTAACCCTGGCTGGGTTGAGGGCATCTACCAGATGAACTTAGAACCCATAGAGTGGGGCAGGGAGTGATACAACATGAAGTGTGGTGACATTCCTTGTTGGAATGTCAAAAGAGGGAATGTTGGGATTCAGAGATTCTTTTATTGTAAACGTATAATCTGCCTTATGATAAATGCATTAATAACATGTTCTACAGTATTATTTTATCAGTAATATTTCTTATGGGGTTCATAATGCATTGAATATGTTTGTCATTACAGTGACCTTTTTATTCACAGGTTGAGTTTATTTTATACACATTGCATAACTGTGCTTGTTTAGAGTTGATGTTCCATCCAAGAGGGTTTTAAGCTTCACTGGTGAGAGTGTCCAGGTGATACATGTTGAGGGAAGATGAGAACATAGCAGGTTAATTGCATGCATGCTTACAATACACTTATTAATTTAGTGGCAGGCCTGAGCGAAGGCCCAAGTGTCTTCTGCTCTCTTTTTGAGACCTGCGCCAATTCAGTCTACTTAGTGATTGGTGACGAGGGTCAATTATTAGCTTTTAACGATCCCGAAGCTTGAAGTTTATTACCTTAAAAGGCAGGTGTTATAGAAAAGAGAAGTTATATGACTGTTTATAGTTATTAAAATGTATAAGATGCGCTCATGTCTGTCAACTATGTATTTTTGACTTGTATTGACGTGTATGTGTGGGCGTTAATGTTCTATGGTATAAAACCAGTTTTTGATGAATTTTTGTCAGAGGAAGACATATGCAGATGTTGCCTCTCCTGTGTTAATAAACTCATCGTTTGATTGCATTCGTCTGGTGCCTCCGTCGTTTGTTGTTTGGTCTCCAGTTGATCGATCTCGCTTCAACCTCCACCCACCAGTCTGTCAAGCTAATCAAGTCTGCAGATGACACCACCGTTATCGGACTCATCTAGGAGGGGTATGAGTCTTTCTACAGGATGGAGGCTGAACGTCTGGTGTCCTGGTGCAGCCACAACAACTTGGTGCTGAATGCCCAGAAGACAGTGGAGATTATTGTGGACTTCAGGAAGCACACAGCCCCACTCCCCCCCATCATTCTGACTGACACCCTCATCTCCACTGTGGACTCATTCCACTTCATGGGTACCACCATCACCCAAGACCTGAAGTGGGAGCCCACCATCACCTCTGTCATTAAGAAAGCCCAGCAGAGGATGTACTTCCTGAGGCAGCTGAAGAAATTCAACCTGCCAACATGGACGATGATGCAATTCTACACTGCAATCATCGAGTCCATCCTCACCTCCTCCATCACCGTGTGGTACGCTGGAGCCACTATCAGGGACAAGCAGAGACTGCAGCGTGTTGTGCTCTCTGCTGAGAAGGTGATTGGCTGCAGATGTGATAGATTGATTATTAGTTCATAATGTAGTAAACAGTTGTGGTTAAAAGTTACTCAATTTATTATTCAATTTGTTTCAAATATGTAAATGTATAAACAAGGGTAAAAAAAAGTCCCATCAAAGAGATGTAATGTAACACAAAACAGTTAAAAGAGTTCATGACTTTGTTCAACCGGATAACAATCCTTAATGTGACTATAACCTGTGTAAAATTCAATCTGTGATCTACTTGTCGAGCCTGGGGAATAATCCATGTGATTTAGTGATCATGATTGATTCGTTATGTCTGCCGTTGCCGGAAGGGGGAGCTCTGGCCACGATGCCTCATTCGCAATGAAGCTGCTGAAGGAGAAGCATCGTGTCTGAGCGTCATCATTGACTTATCCCCTTTTCAGCTCCTTTTCAGGGTGTAACACAGACTCCCATCTCTGCAGGACCTGTACACCACCAGGACACTGGGGCGTGCAGCTCAGATCACAGCTGACCCTTCTCACCCTGGACACAGTCTGTTTGACCTGCTCCCCTCAGGCAGGAGGCTCCGGTCCATTCGCACCAGAACCTCTCGCCATAAGAACAGTTTCTTCCCCTCTGCTGTTGGACTCATGAACAATAACCATATACACTGTGTTCACTGCATCTTTCTATTTTTGCACTGATCACCCCCTGCATTCATGTATATATCTATCTGTTAAGCACTTTTAATCTTTATTTTTATGTTTATTTAAGCGTTGTCTGACAGTATGTTTTGCACTAAGTACCGCAGCAATTTCCTAAATTTCCTGTTGTAAACCAACATTTGGCAATAAAACCCTTTCTGATTTCTGATTTCAGGAAGTAGGTGCCAAATATGGACTCATGCCAGAAATAAAGCTGAGGAGTTTACATTTCATCTCCATAAGTCAAAACAGAAACACAACAGAAGGTGAACAGCTGGGAGACACGGCTGAGGCTAATTACACATGACGAGACCGGGGAGAGCCACACAGAATACATAGGCTGTGTCCCAATCCAGCAACCTCACGCTCTGGAGTACGCACAGTTCGCGTACTAGGAAGTACGAGAAGTGCGGAAGTGAGAGGCTTGTGAAATGGGACGGTCTAGCCTTCGTCGCGCTGCTCAGGTTGCCTAGCAACCATGATACTAACCGCTGGAAACGTGTCATACAGCTTTGTTTGACAGAAATGAAGGAGAACATATTTTGTTCATTTGTTTGTTTTTTTCTACATATGCTTTGATTTAATAAGTATCTGAGGCTGAGACCACAGGACTGTAAAATATGATTGTTGGGCTTCATTTCTGTACTGAACAGTCATTTTAAGATTAGTTAGTAAATAACAATTAGCTAATGTTGTTCATGAGACTAAAGTCATATCACTTTGGTAATGTAAATATAATATGGCCAATATTATAGTTATTATATTAATCATTATTAGTTATTACAGCAGTGAATGAACTCTGTGTCAAATACTGAGCTTCAGTAAAGATTCAAGTTGCAGTTATTTATATTTCCTATCACCTTAAATCTTCACACAAAGACAAGTATCTTTGACAGTGTATATATAGATGTATTATACATAAGAGACAAACATTGTTCTTTCAATATGTTAGCATTACTAAATTTGGCTCAATGCTTACATATATGTGTAAAAAGGAAAATGTACGAGCTGTGATAACTGTTTCTGATAGAATGAAGATCAGACTGATATATGAAATATTCCTTTATTGGGTGAGAAAATCAGACCATGTCATAACTGCTTTAAGTCATACAGAATAGATATCAGAGCCTTAAACAGGCTGACTTCTGCTAAATGGGTCAAACTGGGCAGAAAGTCTACAAACACATAACATCCTTATAGAATATGATGTAACACTATAGATCAACTTACCTCAGACTATATAAAGCATATAAACAATTACAGCAATATGATGCAACAAACAGCAGTGCTACTAATCCAAAATACTCAAAGCTTCATAGAACTGAAACAAACATTTATTTTTAGCTCCATTCTGCTGCTGATACATACTTTAGGTTTCTGAACATTAAACTTGTTGCTGCCTTTCATAGTGTGTAACTTGAAGGCCCTGAGTACTTTCTCCCACACTGAAAACACTGGGATGATAACATTATTTGAACATTACCTAATAAGACTGATTCAGGACAGACAATTAGTTATGTTAAACTTTCCTAGCAGTCCTTCACAAACAGGGAACAGTCTGTGGTCATGTCCAAATTCATGGGCTGCATCCTCCTGAGGACGCATTTGTAGACCGATTACGTCACAGCGACGCGCCGAAGGCTGTCCAAATTCGTAGACTCCTCCGAATGCAGCCGACAAATGCGTCCTCCTTTTCCCCGAATTTGAAGGATGGGTCGGGTGTGTCCTTCGTGGCCCACCATATCCCAGAATTCATAGCGCGGCCCAGCCAAACTCCAGTTTCCGGCAATGGCGGCCGCTACCAAGTTTTAAAATTACTTTTATTAATCTTTCTGGGTCACAAAATAAACTTTTAACATATTTTCAGGCGAGAATGTAGCTGTGTAAACTTCAAACATCTGCTCGGTTTATCAAGATATTGCATATTTGCAAAAGTGGTTCGACGTTTTCGGAGACGTCTGTTACCCACCAGCTCGATAGCTAGCCGAGAGCTCGAGGGTCACTGAAGCCGCCGAGAACGGCACAACTCCTGGCACATCATTTTCAGATCACCGCGGACTTTCGCTACTCAGGTTAAACGTAATATATAAGTCACTTAGACAACCTAAAAATGTTATTGTTTGGCTTTTTTCAGTGTTTTATTTGTTTGTGAGAAAATCGGTTTGGCTGAGATTAAAGTTATTAGATTCGATTAGATAAAATAAAACTTTATTAATCCCCCGGGTGGGTTCCTCCTTGGTTTCCACACAGCTGAATAAACGTCAAACAGAAAACCGATTAAACAGAAGTGTGAGACGGTCGAGAATTTACGCCAGTGTCCTGTTATATTTTAGATAGCAAGGAGCAGACGGCCGAGACAGTTTACCGGAAGCCCACACACACAGACCAGTACCTCCTCTTTGACTCCCATCACCCTCTGGAACACAAACTTGGAGTAATTAGGACCCTACACTACCGGGCAGAACATGTTCCCTCTAAGCCTGAAGGGAAAAAGAAGGAACACACACATGTAAAGGAAGCACTCAAAACATGCGGTTATCCTAATTGGGCGTTCATAAAGTCAGCAAAGAGGCACAGAAAAGAAGATCAGACACCAGCGAGGGAGGATAAGAAAGACAGACGCAACAACATTGTCATCCCCTATGTAGCCGGTGTATCAGAGAAACTCAGGAGAGTTTTCTCCAAGCACGACATCCCAGTGTACTTCAGACCCAGCAACACACTCAGACAGAAACTGGTTCACCCGAAAGACAAAACTCCTAAACACAAACTTAACAATGTGCTGTATGCTGTACAGTGCAGCGAGGAATGCCCAGACCTCTACATTCGAGAGACCAAACAGCCACTTCACAAGCGTATGGCACAACATAGAAGAGCCACCTCCACAGGACAAGACTCAGCAGTCCATCTGCATCTTAAGGATAAAGGTCACTCTTTCGAGGATGTCAATGTTCACATATTGGACAGAGAGGACAGATGGTTTGAAAGAGGAGTGAAAGAGGCCATCTATGTCCACTGTGAGCGACCATCTTTGAACAGAGGCGGTGGTTTACGACACCAACTGTCTGCCATCTATAATCCAGTTTTGAGTTCCCTCCCCAGACGCCTTAACGCCCACTCACATCCTGGGCCATCTGACCTCAGGAAATCACATGACAAGGTGGGGCCAGGTTTCACAATGAGCTCACCCGAAACCCTGGCTGATTAGGTCCCACACCCGCTTTCACACCTTGGCGCATGTAATTAGAGGATCACCAGGGGGTCCTTTGTCCCTCTTTGGGGGGATACTCCCACTGGGTTTAAATCTGGGACTCTCGGCCATTTGACCTTAGAACTGAAGAAGCTTCTCGGATGAGAGGTGAAACGTCTTCAAGCAACTTAAAGAAGTCCAGACGCTTTTCTTTGCAAACTCCTTTGACTACGATGACCTGGATGACTGAGAACCTTCACAGACATAAGAGTATGTTGCCCTTCAAAACACCTCCACTTCTCCTCTTATTAGAGGACTGCCTTATTATTAATCAGCTAATTCTGTCAGTTGATGAAAGAAAAATGCTTGATCTCACCTGAGAGTTTCCAGTGTACATTGTGGATTCTTCAGTCCTTCAGACAGAAGCTTCACCCCTGAATCCTTCAGGTTAATGTTACTCAGGTCCAGCTGTCTCAGATTAGAGGACTGAGAGCTGAGAGCTGAGGCCAGAGCTTCACAGCTTCTCTCTGACAGGTCACAGTGACTCAGTCTGAAAAATAACAGATAAACAATTACAAAACTAAAACACTTATGTTGAAGTGTAATGAGATATTATTATATTTGGCAATATTTAATCTTGTTTTTGTCAGGAAACTGAGCACTGATGCAGAGCAACATGTGGAGAGGATCAGAGGAGAAGAAGTGAAGAGAGAACAGCAGTAAAACAACACTGAATTGTTCAGTGTGCTTTTGGTGTCAACACAATGTGTCAAATTTCTTTATTTTGTATTTGTTTTAGTAGAATTGATGATTATCACTTAGATAACAACCACAGGTCAGGTCTAAATTGCACTTTGGTAACAGTTACACCCAGAAATATTTCAGAAATGTGGACAATTTGTGCTCCAATGTATTCAGTATTGAACAAACTGAGTACCGATGACCACTTAATATTTTTGATATTTTATTTGAGTTGTTCCACCTGATTTGTGTTAACTAGAATAAACATTTAAAAACTAAAGCAATGATCACATATTTACTTACAGAGCTTTGTTGGAGGGTTTGACCACTGGCAGCAGCCTCAGAAGAGCCTTTTTAAAGGCTCATGTTCTCACTTAGATCATTTATTTCTACTTACATTTCTTTCTGGGAAAAATGGGGATTACTTTGAAAACAGGAAGTATTTTCCCCAAAAATCAGCCCTGGATTAGTAAATCACTCAAACATGTTCTCAATCAGAAGAAACTGTCTTGTTCTTAAGGGAGAGAAGAAAAAGATCGAGGCACAGAAACTTGTTCAAAGAGAGATAAAGCCGATAAAATCAGGTCTAAAAGTAAAGCAGAGGATGAGCTGAATAAAGGACACTCAAGGCTGGCTTGGAAAGGAATGAAGTCCATGGTGGGGATGCAGAGCAAGGACAAAAGATGAATGTGATGCTGAATCAGCAGAAGAGTTGGACTCATTTAATTCCAGCTTTGATATCATTGATTTCAATGAAGAGCTTTGTGATTTTAGGAAAGGGCTGGTAGCTCTGAGAGTCCCACTGATGAGGTGTCTGTGAGGGTTCGCAGTCATCTAAAGAGCTTAGAAAAAAAAGGCATCTGGGCTTCTTTAAGTTTCTTGAAGACGTTTCACCTCTCATCCAAGAAGCTTCTTTATTTCTAGGGTCAAATGTCAAGGGTCAATCAGGGACTCTCTAGTCCCAGATTTAAGCCCTGTGGGAGAGTCCGCCAAGGGGGTCATGAAACCCCCTGTTGATCCTCTACCTAATCACACGAGCCAAGGTGTGAAAATGGGTGTAGGTCACAATCAGCCAAGGTTGCGGAGAGCTCATTGTGAAACCTAGCCCCACCCTATCATGTGATTTCTTGAGGTTAGCCTCTGTACAAACAGACTTCAGCCATATGAGAGTGAGTGTGAGTGAATGAGAGCACACACAGGACACTCTGATCTCTGAATGTGTGTGAGTCAGTGAAAAAGAGGATTGTACCTGATATACTGTGACTGACAAACAGAGTTTAAAGAGAAAGGTGTTTGGATTAAAATGGATTATGCTAAAGTGAACGTGCTAATGAAATCTGAACTGACTGAAATGTGAAGTGAAGATTATTCAGATGTAAAAGAGAGAGAGGGGGTGATAATAAGGTGGGGCTGAAGATCAGTGAAGGGCATGTAAACACCTGATTGGCTGAGTAGATATCAGATCGACAGTTTCAAAGTTTTCTCTGTGGATTATAACTTTAAGAAGATGTGACATTCATCAAGGAATCCTGCTCTCCGGATTATTTCCATGAACACTGAGCTGGAACACATCTACAGTGCTGGAAGTGCCCATCTCACCTCCAACCTCTCTGTGCACATTCACTTTTTAACACTTTGTGAAACAATAAAGATGTAAATCTGAGTATTTATCTATGTTAGTGCAAACACCTCTAATAGGTTGGTTTAGTCTTTCCAAGTCATAACTTCCCTTGGAGTCTGTGGTCCAGGCTCCTAAAATCATCCTAGTTTAACAAGCACTACAATCTAGAGGAGAGCTGCACTAACAGGTGTGACTGATGAGATCTGACCTGCAAGGATACTCAGGTTTATGTGTATCAGGACAAGCAGGGAAGACCTGGACATCAAATCTGTCAGGCTGCCTGAGTCCGCTCACCCACATCAGTTCAGAACTCTGTATTATCTACTGAGAAAGACTCAGAGGATCAGGGATCAGAAGTTCTACAAAGAGTAGAACCAGACTTCCTGTATAGAGGTCTGTGGGCCTACTGATCCATATTGTCAGCACAACTTTCACATCATATTCATCTCAGCACAACTTAAACATGGTGACTGACCTCAGAGTTTCAAATCGACATCGTGGATTCTCCAGAAGAACACACAGCTGCTTCAGTCCTGAATCCTGCAGGTTGTTGTAGGTTCCACTCAGGTCCAGCACTCTGGGATACCAGGGGTTGGACTTCAGCGCTGCTGCCAGATAATCACAGCTGATCTCTGACAAACCGCAGCCCTTCAATCTGTATAAAGAATGAAAGAAGGTTCAGAATGTAGAAGTTTAGAAAATGGAAACTCCAAACAGCTGAAGTCAACAGGAAGAAGCTTCAAACAAAAACAAACAAGAGAAAAAAATGAAGTTTTCACATTGAAGTTGTACATTTATCATAAAGTTGTCAACTTTTGCCGTGTGAAATAAAAAAAAAAAACTGAACAGTGAAGCGAGATCATTCAACTGCAGACCAGACAACAAACGACGGAGGCTCCAGAAAAGTGCAATCAAACGATGAGTTTATTGACAACGGAGAACAACCATCAGCATATGGCTTATTTGCTCTGACAAAAATACACTGGGTTCTGGTTTTATAGCACAGAGGATCACACCCCCACATACACGTCAAATACAGTTCAAAAATACATTGTGTACAGTCATTGTTTACAGACAAGGGTACATCTTGTACATCTCTAATAGCTATAAACAGACATATAACAGACATATAACTTCCCCTTTCTGCAACACCTTCCATGCACAATCATAGTCTTAAGCCTTCGGAGTGTCTGACGGCTGGTTATCGCCTCCAGTCATCTGCTACCAAGTAACTAAAAGGGCAGCCAGTTACAAAAAGGTCAAAGACACTTGGGCCTTCGCTCAGGCCTGTTGCTAGATTTATGTATTGTAAGCATGCATGCAATTAACCTGCTATGTTCTCATCTTCCCTCAACATGTATCACCTGGACACTCTCACCAGTGAAGCTTAAAACCCTTTTGGACGGAACATCAACTCTAAACAAGCACAGATATGCAATGTGTATAAACTGACCATAACTACACCTGTAAATAGAAAGGTCAATGTGATGACAAACATATTCAATGCAATATGAACCCTGTAAGAAATATTACTGATAAAGTAATACTGTAAAACATGTTATTAATGCAGTCATCATAAGGCAGATTATATGATAGCAATAAAAGAATCTCTGAATCCCAACAACAGGAATCCTCAGAGTTGAACCCTCTGCACAGAGGTTCAGTTTCCTCTTCAGGTCCCAAAGTGCAGGACAACAAGGTTTCAAACAGCTTCGTTCCAGCAGCATCAGCCACAGAAATGCAGAGAAAACTCTTTGGATCTGTTGGTTGTGTTATATGATGCTGTGTTTGCATATCTGGTGTCTGTGTTGCTTTGTGAGGATGGATCACCCATCTACTGCAGCCCCAGATAAACAGAGCTGGACCTGAACCTGGTAGCTTCACTTAGAAGACACTTGTGACGGGAACGTGTGAGAAGTTTTGTGGAGACAAGTGTGGATTTTGAGTCTGGGACGAGCTCTCCACAGTCTTTGTGGAGATCCACATTCTGCATACTGCCTGTGAGAAGCTGGAGACATTTCTCCTCCAAATCCACTGAGCAGCTGCTCGTCGTGGTATTAGCTTCATGTGTGCGTGTTAGCATTAAGCCTCGGTGACACTCTGCTGTGGACACGGTCACAGCTGGACGCGTGATGGACGAGTCGTCCTTCCTGTTAAACTTCTTTGAGGTGAGCTTGAAGTTGCTGCTTGGGGCACATGCACAGCTGGTTATTGTACTGGAAATGTTCTGCAGACGAGTCGACACGCTCACAACAAAGCTCAGTGTGGACGACGCTGTGCACGCTCCAATGCTGATTGGTTAGAAAGTGGGCAGGAACAGGAAAGAGAGTGACAGCAGCGTTCAGCACAAACATGGAGGATCAAAGAAGAAGAGCATGAGAAGCTCAGATGGAGGCTGCAGTGGACACTTTTCATTGTTTTAACACTCGCTTTCACTTCAGCTTCACCAACAACAGCACAAGCAGAGCAGCCCACTGACTGCATGGCTGTGACGGCGCCCCCTGGTGACTGTGAACCACTACAACATGTAGACGGCCGTCTGCTGCTCATTTCTCTGCCACCATCACAGGAGCTCTTTATCCTGTTCTTCACTCTCATTGGTTCTTTGTGTGCTTGTTTTTACAACAGTAGTCATTGTGATTGTTCAAAGAAGACAATCAGCTTTGACTAAATGTAGCTCCTACAGCACTGATGGGAATAACTACTGAAGCTAATCCAGTATCAAAGCTCAGGAATCAGCAGCTCCCACCTTGTTTTCTTTGAACAACTATTTTTAGCTGCTGTGTTTTTGTGTTTCTGCAGACCTCAGACATCCTGCTGCTCTGGAGAACTGAAGCTCTAAAGGGCTCAGCCTTTATCTCCAAGAAACAAAGCTGATCATGGAGACTGTGGGGATCAGGGAAATTATTTTACTGCTACTGTTCATAACTGTCATCTTTATCATTGCATTATTCATCATTTCATCAAAGTATTTATTGAAGCTGTTGACATTACATTAAAGTCTGTATTACAGGTGTTATCATAATAACATAATAATCTTTCATTGCAGGTGCAACTGTAATCATTTTATACACATTGCATTGTGTACCTATAAAAGAGTTGTGGCTCAGTCTATCAATTGAAGGTCAAAAGCTTTGGCTGGCGAGAATGTCCAGACAATCTATTGTGTAAGGGGCCTAAGAGCTATGGAAGGATAGCATACACGCTTACAAAACACTTATATCATGTTATTCATTATTATCTTTTGTCTGTTTATATCTTTTTATTAAGCTTTGAGTAGTGGCATTTGATTAAAACAATATATCAATATATTGCACATATAGTTTAAGTTAGCTTGTTACACATATGAGAGTGGCCTCTGTCTGGTTGTGAGCCTTAGTAGGAGAGGTGAAACGGAGTGCATTTGAGGTTGACACATACATACATAGTAGGTAGACTCATTTCTAGGTAAGAGTTCAAACATTTTGCAAGCTTGCAACTGTATTTTGTGCCTGCATAAGTTTCAGTTTGTTGTAGGACGTGCTCTGATGTTCCAGAGATAAACGAGAGCAAACACGAGCTACAGGAAGACATCTGGCTTGGAGGCGAAGAGAATGTTCTTTTCTGACTGTGTCGCAGGTCGTCAACAGAACATTTGTGATGTATCTGCTTTGACCCATGAGGGGGTGTCATAAATAATACCCTGATGATATAAAACAATTGCTGGTGTATTATTGGGCGGAGATCTACAGCTGATGTTTTGCAGTGTACATCTCCCCACGCGTGTGTTCATTAAATCATCGTTTGACCTAACACTCCTGGACCATTGTTTTTTTGTTCTCATCCTCAATATTCTGGACATGGGACAAGACCCAGCAGGTCAGCTGATCTGTGGACAGCACCAGCATCTTTAAGTAAGTCTGAGAGCTGAGCAGTCTTTGGAAGCCTTTACTGTCTGATAGTCTCAGAGCAGGATTTGGATCATTATTTGGCTTTTCTTCTATTATTATGTTTAGTTTCTGCTTCACAGATATTCTCCGAGATGTTCTCTGAAATGTTTCCCACTGTTGGACAAACAGTTTCTTCATAAAGGAGATCTCCTGTGGAGTCCATCTGTGATAATATGTTAAACACTGAATTATGATTCATATCTGAATGTACTGACTGTTAATTATTGATGAGAACATAATCAGTAAATATAAAGATGTTTCAGTTTGGCTTTGATGAATCAGAATAAAAGTAAGAAACCAATGATGTTAGAGACAGGCCTAACTCAGGCCAGCTGACAGCCTGTGTACAAACAGACTTCAGCCATATGAGAGTGAGTGTGAGTGAATGAGAGCACACAGGACACTCTGATCTCTGAATGTGTGTGAGTCAGTGAAACAGAGGATTGTACTGAATATACTGTTACTGACAAACAAAGTTTAAAGAGAAAGGTGTTTGGATTAAAATGGATTATGCTAAAGTGAACGTGCTAATGAAATCTGAACTGACTGAAATGTGAAGTGAAGATTATTCAGATGTAAAAGAGAGAGAAGGGGTGATAATAAGGTGGGGCTGAAGATCAGTGAAGGGCATGTAAACACCTGATTGGTTGAGTAGATATCAGATCGACAGTTTCACAGTTTTCTCTGTGGATTATAACTTTAAGAAGATGTGACATTCATCAAGGAATCCTGCTCTCCGGGTTATTTCCATGAACACTGAGCTGGAACACATCTACAGTGCTGGAAGTGCCCATCTCACCACCAACCTCTCTGTGCACATTCACTTTTTAACCCTTTGTGAAACAATAAAGGTTTAAATCTGAGTATTTATCTATGTTAGTGCAAACACCTCTAATAGGTTGGTTTAGTCTTTCCAAGTCATAACTTCCCTTGGAGTCTGCGGTCCAGGCTCCTAAAATCATCCTAGTTTAACAAGCACTAAAATCTAGAGGAGAGCTTCACTAACAGGTGTGACTGATGAGATCTGACCTGCAAGGATACTCAGGTTTCTCCAAAAGCTGATTCTGTTCATCTGGACGTAGCGTTTTGTGGGAGAAATATTTCGTCACTCATCCAAGTGACTTCTTCAGTCTCAGCTGACTGCAGCTTTCCCCAATCTTATAAACAGTACATTTGCATAATGACTGAAACCAGCCCACTGAAGGAACAATGGGCTGGGAGGTCAGTTCTTTAATCTTAATTATGCAAATTCTCATGACCATTGATCAACAACCACTGACCAGATACTCATGTTTATTTGTATCAGGACAAGCAGGAAAGACCTGGACATCAAATCTGTCAGGCTGCCTGAGTCCTCTCACCCACATCAGCTCAGAACTCTGTATTATCTACTGAGTCAGACTCAGAGGATCAGGGATCAGAAGTTCTACAAAGAGTAGAACCAGACTTCCTGTATAGAGGTGTGTGGGCCTACCGATCCATAGTGTCAGCACAACTTTCTCGTCATATAACTTATATATAACTTACATATAACTTATATATAATTTCTCGTCATTTAACAAATTTCCCACGTGTGGGACTAATAAAGGTTATCTTATATTCATCTCAGCACAACTAAAACATGGTGACTGACCTCAGAGTTTCAAATCGACATCGTGGATTCTCCAGAAGAACACACAGCTGCTTCACTCCTGAATCCTGCAGGTTGTTGTAGGTTCCACTCAGGTCCAGCACTCTGGGATACGAGGGGTTGAATTTCAGAGCTGATGCCAGATAATCACAGCTGATCTCTGACAAACCACAGACACTCAATCTGTATAAAGAATGAAAGATGTAAGTTTATTAGACAAAGTGCTTGAAATCATTCAGTGTTTCATCATCTGTTCAGAGCTGAAGAAGGTTCAGAATGTAGAAGTTTAGAAAATGTAAACTCCAAACAGCTGAAGCCAACAGGAAGCAGCTTCAAACAAACAAGAGAAAAAACTCTGAATATTTCACATTAAAGTCATACATTTATCATCAAAAAATGAAAAAGTCGTGTTTTTCCTTCCAGGAACCACATGGCTTCACTTTTAAAGGTGAAGTGTGAAAGAAATGGACATATTTGAAGTCCAACACCTTTTTCTAGTCACATTATTAAAGCAGACAAACTACAAGCTCATTTTCATTCCAACAAGTCATCTTCTGACCCTTTATTATTATTGTTATTATTCAATATTTATGGAGGATGTTTTTAAATTCGGCTCAAATATGTGACAGTCATTTAATCCCATGTCAGTTTGGCCTCATCTTGGGCCAGATTATCCAGCACACACTCTGACCACAGGCCCAGGGGCCACGCACAGCTGGGCTCCAACCAATAGACACGAAACAAAACCAACACAATAATAAAGAGCACCATTTGATCTTCTTATTTTTTTAGCTTTTCAAGCCAAACATACTAAAAACATGAGCATACATATGTTTTCTGATAAAATGATGTGACAGTTAGAACAGAGTAAAGTGGTGGTGTTACAGCCTTTCTCCCCTCTGCTGCCGAGGCTGTTAGTCTCTCCCAAACTCAGCATCAGGACTTCCACATGAATAAAAGCAGCAGAACTGACTTTACAAATGAAAGAGGAAGAGGAGAAGAAGAGGAGAGGGAGGCCACCCTGACCATCACTCCAGCTGAAAACATCACACTTCCATTAAAGTTGGTGAGAAAATGTTGAGGAGGATGAGCTGCTGGCTCATCTGGAGGCTGTAGCAGCAGCTCACAGTCACAGTGGATTTCCACTCATGAAAAAGCTCTGGCTGCTTCATTTCTTATTTCATATCAGAGACTTTAAAGCTTCAGTGAAGCTGTACTGTGATGCTTCTTCCATATTCAGCCCAATGTGCTCTGTATTGTTTTATGCAGGTCATCTAAACAGGAATGAGCAGCTCATTTCACTATAAAAGGTTGGAACTGTAAAGAAAACAAACAGAGCTCATAAACTGAAACTGATTTCATTTTTTCAGCTGGAACATTTTAGTTGTTCCTTTTTCAATACATACATAATTATATTTACAGTAAATCTTATCATTCCCCTTTTCCCTGTCAGTCACCGCCAATGTTCCCTCTCATGTTTCATGTGTCTGAGCGAACACACAAACTCCCTGAGCGATCCCTTGGACCACGGTGAGCAACAGCAGACGTGTGCACTGTGGTCACACCAGCATTGAATCCATCCAAGTTACATGTTTATTAAAATAATCAAATTACAGCATTTATGTTAGACTACTTTCAATAAAATTCTTTAGCCCACTTACAATGAAAATTTAAAAAATTCTTGTTCATGACTTGTTCGTCCCAGACTCTTGTTCCTTCTTTCTTCTTCTTCTTCTTTTTTTTTTTTTTTTTTTTATAAAGCTCTGACTTGTATTATGAGTCTGTGGTCTGGGAGAGAGTCCTGTAACTCTGTCTTCCAAATATAGTATATAATGACTGTCGGGGGAATTTCCCAAATAGAAGGCTGCCAAAGTAAAACAGAGACACAGTGAGACAATATAATCAATCACATGTACATGGGTGAACGTCTCGAGAGAGAGTCACACAGTACACTTCTTTATTGCAGGTTATATAGGCATGTAGGTTACACAGCAGACGGAGGCAGTCTCCGCCTGTTCTCAGAATATAGATTGCTTAACTGACAAATGCATATCTTACTAAACGTTCTGTTCATACTATACTAAACATCTGTTTAAGTGGAACTTTCCGTTCTTCTTTACACAGGAACTTGTCTTCACAGGCATTTGATAAGCATAGGCAAGGCTTCATGTTTATCAGGGTGAATCGTCATTCAGAGTTTACACAATCACAAGCAAAGCATATTTGAATAATAAACAAAATCTTTTCACAATGACCAATGTTGGGCAATTAATTATATAGTTACTTCTTCCAAAAAGTAACTCAGTTTGGCAAACAACAAAGTTTTTTGCAGCTATTTTTTTAAATGCAGCCAAGGCATTTTTAAATAAACATTTCAAACTATTTACAGAACAATCAGCTGTTCTGCATAGAATCTGATGCCACACAAATTATTTGTGCCACTCCAAAAATAAGTTCTGTCCACTATGAGATAAAGGAGAACAACAGCCTGATACCTGCAGGCCTGACAACAGGAGATGTATCGCTCCTGTAACACCTGTAACATTCAGCAGTCGCCTCATTGTTCTGACACACACAACAAAACTATTGACTACACTACACACTAACTACACAAGACAACACACTAACACACTCCAAACATGCTAAACGTCGCAAATCTCTCACATCTCAAAACACCGCCGTCACTCCTCAAACTTCCCCCTTCCTAAACAACTAAATGCCATGTTGCCATATCATTTTTTGATTGGTCCACATGGTACATTTTTCCACCAATAGGAAAAGGTGGGGTTTTGGTTTTGTTTTTGCTCACAGGCTTTCGAGCGTTTTCCTTATAAAACGCCGTTTTTACCGTTTCTTCCCGCAGTAAATATAAACAACAATAGTATTCAGGAAGAAAACCAAACATTGCAGATATTTTTATCATAACTCTGGTTTTACGTGACCTATCAACACAATTTAAAAACTGGTATAAAGTCCACACTTTTCCCGTCAATTGTTCCGTCTGTCCTGCTCACATCTCCAATGGTTGTACACGTTGTCATTAACGTGGCTTCACTCCACATCAGCCACGCCGCTTTGCCAGCTAAAACACCGGTGTCGGCACATAAGGACGCTGTCATAGCCTGTCAGCGACGTTGATTGGCTGCGTATATACGAATGTGAATCGCATTATTGGCTGGACTATGGGATAAGGTGGCATCGTTCTAATCCCATACGGGAGCAGCCAGTCACTCACTGACTAACACTGCAAAACAGAATTGTTAAAGTATTAATTTTAATTTCAGTTGAGATTTGATTTTTTTTTTTTTTTTGTGCGCAACGCTGATTTTCTGTGCGCAGAGACCGTGCCAGCAGTGCGCAATTGCGCACGCATGCAGCTTAGAGGGAACATTGGGCACCACCACAGTTCACTTCAACAAAACTTTACTTCAGATTTGTTTTCATGTTTTGATCCAGTGATGAGAGCCGTTTCCCCCGTGGGTCCAGTCCTTGTACTAAGCTAGGCTAAACATGTCCAGTGTCTGTCTCTGTGCAGCTTTTAATCTGATGTTAATAAGGAAGAAATGGAGGAAGAAGAAAATGACTTCATCAATCAACATGCAGCTACCAACCCAAATGGTGATGTGGTGGTTAGTTATTACTGTTGTTTATGATCCCCTACATTATCCTACATTCAAATATATTCTCCAGCTACAATAGTGTTTGTGTTCCTAAAAGGATTTCATGAATGTGTTATTGTTCATGTCACATCTGTATGAAACAAACAGGAAGTGAGGTTTATCCTTCATGATCACAAACTGTTCCAGCATGTAAACCTGAGATCTGTGTGGAGCAGCTGACCTGTACGATGTGCACAACACAAACATTATTTACCATCAGTTACTGTGTGACTGAACCACGTGGGTGTATGAAACATCGCTTTTAGTTTTAATAGCACATGGCAACATTCAGACGTGAATCTATACAGTAACAATTTGATTTGTTACAGTGAGGAGACTGTTGAAGGGAACGATGAGGGGGAACTGTAACAGTAGCAACAGAAACCAGGAGACAAAGCTGAGGTCTGGGTTCCTCTATGCTGCACACAGCCTCCTGCTGCTGGACTTTAGTAAACACATAAATATCTCCAAGGACACTTACTTCAGAAACTCTGTTAAACTCATTACAAGTTTACTTCAGCTTTGAATTACTCACAACATCAGCACACATGAGTAAACACAGTAACTCACACAGCTACTGTTCAAGTTTAGTCATCTTTAATACAAATATACCTCATTATTATGAATCTCACAGCTACCTGCTCATTGAACTGAACAATAATTCTGTTTTACCATTAAAACAAAATATGTGATTGTAAAAAATCTTCAGACAGTAATTAAGAATCTCCTAAGCAATCCAAAGATAAAGAAAAGTTCACCTGCCAATTCTATAAAGCTTGGTTGTTTATACAATAATATCATTTAATGATCAGCAGTGGGGATGTTTGGATCCTGACCTGAGAGTTTCCAGTGTACAATGTGGACTCTGCAGTGCAGCAGACAGAAGCTTCACTCCTGAATCCTGCAGGTCATTGTTACTCAGGTCCAACTCTTTCAGACTAGAGGACTGTGAGTTGAGAACTGAGGACAGAGCATCACAGCTTCTCTCTGAGAGGTTACAGCCACTCAGTCTGGAAGAAAAAAAAACAAATTAATTAAATCAGTCAAATGAAACATTTTTTAATGCCAGCATGCAATACAATTATTGGTTAACTAAATAGCTTCATTAAAACACAACTCTTCTTCTATATCAGCACTTATACCTTGTAAGCTCCACCTGCTCCACCTTCTCAGTCAGAAGACATGAAAACAAACTGTAAATCTAGTAGAAACATGATTGGAAATCTTCTCAGATCCATTTGTACATTTAGGGCCTGATACTGAAATATAGCAGCACAGACATTAACAGCAGCAAAGGGTTCTGGCTGATCTGAGCTGGCTTGGCCCTGGCTTATTGAAGATTAAAGAAAGCGGAATCAGCTGTTGAAAACCCCACAAGGCTGCCCGCTGTGACTGAAACAATGGGACGGGTCGTGACTTCTCAAAATGGGCTCATTGAACGCAGCACGGATAAGATCTTGAAGAAGCTCATGGCGGTCGTGAGTTCTCAGACTTTGCTCTTTGAGCGCAAAACTGATAACCTCTCGGAGAAGCTCGTGGCTCTCCAACGGGAGATTGAGAGACGAGTGACTGACTGTCAGATCAGCTGTGAAATTGACATGCAGTTGTTCGCACCAAAGAAAACCATCATTTCATGCGGCTAACATACCGGCGCCAGCTGTGGTCTCAAGGCTGGAGCTGAACATAACAAATCTCACCCTGATAACAGACGGTGTTTAGACTGTTCCTTCCCATCCTAAGCATGCTTATCCCCTCCCGGTGCAGACGGTGGGTCGAGGGGACCAGCACAAATGCTGCAGGCCTGGATGCGCTGTCTACACCGGCTCCCTGTTGCTTGTCATGTGTTTCTATGGCATATTAAGAGTTTTCATGTGCTCTGCGCTAAGGTCATTTTTTTCTGTTCTCAAACTGATCTCCCTGTTGGAGCTCAGTCTGGGGGGAGTTCTTTTTTCTCCTCATCTTTCCTGATGTTGTGCATTTTCCGCTGTTCGGTTCCGGGTCGCTGCTCTAGCGGCTGACCGGCCAGCTACCTAGCCTGACCTGTCTCCCCAATGTGATGTTTGTGTATTGTATGTACTGTTGGGCAAGGTCAGAATCCTAATTGCCCCTTGAAAATAAATACAGTGTTCTGAATCTGAATCTGAAAAGATTACAGAAGACGACTCTGTTCAGTAAATATTACGCTCATGCTGTCAAGAAATACCAAAGGTAGGTAAAACTCTGGTTGTTGCAGCCATCCAGTATGACATGCTTTGTACTGTTCTGCTGCAGTTTGTGACACCTGGTTGATGAGTTGTGAAGGATGATGAAACAAACACTTCACTCAATGTTTTTCTTCTAAACTGGATGGAATTTTGGCAGCCGAGAGTTTTTCACAATTTATCCCAGCTGCAAATAGGAACACAACAAATAAATAACTTTACCCACTTGGATCCTTATCATTCAAGATTGTGAAAAGATTCTCTACTCAGAGAATACTGGTGATTTTAGATGAGAGAGATGATTTGGAAGACGATGAAGGGGAAGAGTTTTCAGAACTTGAGACCTTTTGTCTTCACCGTATAGGACAGAGAAGACAGGAAGGGAGGGAGAAGTGAGGAGAATGACACACAGGAAATGGTCTTGGGCAGACTCAAACCAGGCCCTGGAGTCACGACTCTAACTTTCAGTACACGGTTCACCTGCTCAGCCAGGTAAGCTACAGCAGTCAGCAGTGTGTGAGTTAATTTGAAGACAATGATGACTATAAGTCAGGTAAAAAAAAATACTTATCATCAACCAACAAGGGGAAAACAGTGAGCTTGAGTGACCAAGCTTTGACCAAGGGGGGCTCACTCCTCGGTCTTCTTGCCCAAGGAGTGAACCACCCTGCATGGCTATCAATGTGGTGCAACGAAGGCCATCATACAGTACAGGCCATCCAAGCTGATTTTTAACTTTTCGTCCCAGATACCACCTTAAAAATCATCTAGATTAGGATATGTTGGCTGATCTGAATTGTGTTCTAGATCCAATCACAACAAACAGAGAGCTGTTGTGTGTCCAAGGTGAACAGGAAGAATATATACATGCATAAAGTCAATAAAGTCAGAAGGTTTGCTTTAGACTGTGCTGCAGTTTATCATCAAAGACTGACAAACAGGCACCATGCTGCCAATAAATGGCATCAAGTCTCACTTGAGTTTTTTCTTTTTTTTTGTTCTTTTTTTTTTACAATTAAGATTACATTTTATAGCAACCACAGCAGAGATGACCAGGGAAGGTGTGCTTGAGGGGATAAAACAGCTGGATTCAGACTGAAGATGAACTGAGGTGCTGCACCCAAGTCTGCAGGTTCAGGGAGGGACAAACATCTGCTGCAACAAGTTTGGAGTGAGAGGAGAGAGCAGGCCAACAACAACAAAGAAACAACAAACACACTGTGGAAGAACGAAGCAGAGTTTAGTTTAAAGTGTAACTAAGGATGTTTCTCTGGCTGCCATGATTCACTGAGTAATTCAAATGCTTTAATGCAGGACCCACCATGCATGTAAAAGCAAGTGTTTCACCAATATTTGTGACTAAAAATAGACCTGCGGTAGAAATGTATCTAGCATGCATGTGAATATAAAGTATCACAACATTAGGCACATGCAGCCTAAGTGTTTAAACAAAGAATGATAACATAACAGCAGCAGTGATGTCAGAGTTTATGGTGGATTCAGCGTCTCGAGTGCACCGAGTTCTGGAGGCATCAAAGAGGCTACAGTTTCAAAACTTGAGGATACAAATTCATAAAAAGACAGAAAGCCTGGTGAAATAAATTACTGACACAGTTGGATGTTAAAGTAAAGACATGAGTACAAATGTACTCACAGAGCTTTGTTGGAGGCTTTGACCACTGGCAGCAGCCTCAGAAGAGCCTCCTCTGAAGCAGAGTATTTCTTCAGGTCAAACACATCCAGATCTTTTTCTGATGACAGTAAGATGAAGACCAGAGCTGACCACTGAGCAGGAGACAGTTTATCTGTGGAGAGACTTCCTGATCTAAGGAACTGTTGGATCTCCTCCACTAGAGAACGATCATTCAGTTCATTCAGACAGTGGAACAGATTGATGCTTTTCTCTGCAGACAGATTCTCACTGAGCTTCTCCTTGATGTACTGGACTGTTTTCTTATTGGTCTGTGAGCTGCTTCCTGTCTGTGTCAGCAGACCTTGTAGGAGAGTCTGATTGGTCTGCAGGGAAAGACCCAGAAGGAAGCGGAGGAACAAGTCCAGGTGTCCATTTGGACTCTGTGAGGCCTTGTTCACAGCACTCTGATGAAGTGATTGCAGTTTTAGTTTGTTAAATAATTTAGATTTCTTGGAGGTTGTTTGTTGTTCTTCCAGCAGATTGAGTCCAGAGTTGATGAAGGTCAGATGGACATGAAGAGCAGCCAGAAACTCCTGAACACTCAGATGGATGAAGCAGAACACCTTGTCCTGGTACAGTCCTCTCTCCTCTTTAAAGATCTGTGTGAACACTCCTGAGTACACTGAGGCTGCTCTGATATCGATGCCACACTCTGTCAGGTCTGATTCATAGAAGATCAGGTTTCCTTTCTGCAGCTGATCAAAAGCCAGTTTTCCCAGAGACTCCATCATCTTCCTGCTCTCTGGACTCCAGTGTGGATCTGTCTCAGCTCCTCCATCATACTTGACCTTCTTCACTTTGGCCTGAACCACCAGGAAGTGGATGTACATCTCAGTCAGGGTCTTGGGCAGCTGTCCTCCCTCTCTGGTTTCCAGCACATCCTCCAGGACTGTAGCAGTGATCCAGCAGAAGACTGGGATGTGGCACATGATGTGGAGGCTTCGTGATGTCTTGATGTGGGAGATGATCCTGCTGGCCTGCTCCTCATCTCTGAATCTCTTCCTGAAGTACTCCTCCTTCTGTGGGTCAGTGAACCCTCTGACCTCTGTCACCATGCCAACACAGTCAGGAGGGATCTGATTGGCTGCTGCAGGTCGTGTGGTTATCCAGAGGCGAGCAGAGGGAAGCAGTTTCCCCCTGATGAGGTTTATCAGCAGCACATCCACTGAGGTGGACTTTCTAGGGTCAGTCAGGATTGTAGTTTTGTGGAAGTCCAGAGGAAGTCGACACTCATCCAGACCATCAAAGATGAACACAACCTGGAAGTCTTCAAAGCTGCAGATTCCTGCTTCTTTGGTTTCAGTAAAGAAGTGATGAACAAGTTCCACCAAGCTGAACTTTTCCTCTTTCAGCACATTCAGCTCTCTGAAAGTGAATGGAAATATGAACTGGATGTCCTGGTTGGCTTTGTCTTCAGCCCAGTCCAGGGTGTATTTCTGTGTTAAGACTGTTTTCCCAATGCCAGCCACTCCCTTTGTCAGCACTGTTCTGATTGGTTCGTCTCTTCCAGGTGAGGCTTTAAAGATGTCTTCTTGTCTGATGGTTGTTTCTGGTCTGTCTGGTTTCCTGGATGCTGTTTCAATCTGTCTGACCTCATGTTCATCATTGACCTCTGCAGTCCCTCCCTCTGTGATGTAGAGCTCTGTGTAGATCTGATTCAGAAGGGTTGGGTTTCCTGTTTTAGCGATGCCCTCAAACACACACTGGAACTTCTTCTTCAGTGCAGACTTTAGTTTACGATGACAAACTGCAGCTTGAAGTTCTGAATGAGAAGAAAAATAAACACTCAATTCCAAAAAGAACTAATCTTTAAAACATGTTGCTCCATCTTCCATCTCTGGAAAATGTTCATTTATCCAAAATTTTAAATCTTTATAGAAATCCTCTTACTGCTCTGCAGACGGTCAGCCAGCTCCTCCTGCTTCATTCTCCTCAGGAAGTCCAGTGTGATCTTCACAATTGCCTCTCTGCTTCTGCTCCTCTGACTCTCTAAGCATTCTGGGTAATCTGGTCTCAGAACCTTCTGGATCTTCTTGAGCTCGTTCTTCACAAAAGTGATGATGTTGTCCTCCAGCAGCTGGAACAGAATATTTATGAATGAGCCAGTCAGAGTGAAATCATGGAGCCAAACATCAGATCCATGTTGGACACACTGACAATCCACTGGTCTACAAAGAGCAGCATGGAGATGGCTGTGAACAGAATCGATGTAACAGTAGTGGTTGTACATGTACAGACCATAAATATGGAGTCCAGCTGTGTTTGATGCTGCTGGGCAGACTGACCACTGGGAACCTCTGAGCTCTGCTGGTCCACTCTGTGGAGGAACCATGAAGAATTAGATCAACACAGGATAAAGATCCAGTAGTTTCTGCTCAAATAACTTCATCTCAATCAAGTTTGTCAAGTTATAAACTCTCAGATTGTGAACATATCAGTAATTTTCAGTCTGTTTTCATGGACGTCCTTTCAGTGGTGATGTCAGGGATGATTTTGAAGAAGCTCATTAAACTGAACCATCAGCAGATCACTGCTCCAACACCAGAACATGATCCGAGGTCTCCCTCCACCACCAGAACACCAGCTTTACTAACGTGGTAGATCAGTGTAGCACAGATCAATAACTGATGAGTCCTTTGATCAAAATCACTGAGTGCTTCACATCTGACCCTCTGATGTTTCTGTAGACATTTTGCATATTTAATGAATGTCTGACAGTTTTACATTCATTCTATGAATACAGTGAAATGTTGTGTTATAGTCACCATGTTTTTTCCAGCATCATAAATTCTTAAGTTCAGAAAATTAGATTATTTTTTCACAGCTGAAAAACAACAACATTTATTCTCTATTGAAATCTGCATCGTCCACTCCAAAGGTCACAATCTGAAGGTAACATCTGGTTTTGTTCCCTGTGATTAACTCTGAGCATCAGTATGGTGGGATTTATCCACTACATCCACACCACTGTGGTTCAGTGTTGTCCTGATGGAGTAACAGCAGCCAGTATGATCCAGGCTTTAGCTGCTGGGTCTCTGTGTGACCTCTCAGACTGTTTAACAGATCAGACACAAAGAGAATCAGAGCAGCTCTTTAAAGACAAACATGAACCCACTCAGGTCACACTTTCCCCACAGATATGAGCATCACTGTCCTCAAACAGCAAATGACCAAGTCTAACATTTGGATCTTTTCTCTTTCATTGTTTTCTTTTTAATGAATCTTTGTAACAATCTGAGGATGTTTCAGGTCAGATTTATCCAGGAAACACAAACATGTAAAGGAGTCATCACAGCTCTCTGACCTCGTTGGTCCAGGTTCATCACTGAAGTCTGGAGGTCGATCTTTGGACCGGTCACTCCTCACAGACGGACAGCTGGACCCTGCAGACTGTGACCTCTGACCCCTGCAGACACAAACATGATTGAAGCAGCTGTGATCACACAGACTGCAGATAATGCAGCTGTTTCCTGTCAGTAACATCCTCTTAGATTAGAGTTCAGCTTTTTACAGGAAAACTGGACAAAACTGATTTTGGTTACAAATTCATTTTCATTTCCTTCAATTTCAATTTTCATTTCCTCTCAGCTCACAAACACAGTCAGAAAATCAACAAAAGTTCACATGTACAGACCCGATATCTGATTTAAAACAAATGTGAGATTTACATTTCCAGTTTATCCAACACTACTAAGCAGTTTTTACCTTTAAATGTAATCTTTAAATGTAAGCTCCTGTCCTTTCTTATCTTTCTCCATCTCTGAGGGAGGTTCGCTCTCTTTTTTTTGTCTATTACTTTCTCAGCTGATGTTTTTGAGCTAACAGAAACGCTGCATTTGAAATGACCTGGCACTTTAAAAATGTTTTCCCTTAATTCTCCTCTTCAGGAGAAAAGCTAGATGCTGAAGCAACCACGACTGCAACTTTCATGTGTTTCTATTGAAGCTTAGATGTTTGAAGGATGTGAAATAAGAACGCCCCAAAATATGTTAAACTGTGACGTGATGCCGCCCTGAGCAGCAGCCCATGTCGCCCGTATCAAAAAAAAAAAAAAACTGTACAGAGGACAGGAAACTGAACCATGATTAACACTAAATCAAAGAATATTAATTAACCCAGAAAACACATAAACACTGGGTCACAGGACTATAACAGTTACTTTGTGGCAAAAAGAAAGTTGCTGGTACTCATGGTGCCCCGACGTCATGCCAGCGCAGTATAAAAGAGCTGAGACATCCTGAGGGTGGAGCGCTCATAACTTAGACCTGTGATGTTATGATGTGTGTTCGCTCTCCTGTATGCATGCAGTAATAAATAGCTTGACCACGACTCTTTCTGTGTTGCAGACTTTTATCAGAAAATTCCACGACAACCTCATGATACAGACTTGTAGTTTGCACCGATGTGTTTTCTAAATTCTATCACACACATATACGTGAAAAGTGAGCCCGAGACACTGATGGAGCTCATAGACTCTATTGCATGTCTGCGCTGTGTTCAGCATAATATTAATTAGCCATTAATTAGAAGAGCTGTATTGTTGATTTGTCTGCTATTCTTCTTAAAAGGTCAAACTAATATATAATATTGACTCATTACATGTAAAGTATTTCAAGCCTTTACTTTTTATAAGTTTGATGATGGTGCCAGGGCACCCATCAGCCTAGGACCGCCCCTGCCTGTGTACGCTCCATGTCTTGTGTCTCTACATGATTTTGTTAAGTTGTGCGTTCTCCCTGTCTTGTTGTACCTGATTAGTTCCAGCTGTTGTTTAACTGAACATCCCGGAGGAACAAACTTGAGGGATTAATAATGTTCTCTCTCTGTTTCTCCTCTTTAGCCTCGTCACAAACACTACAGCTAACAGTGGATTTTCCTGTTTTAGCTCAGCCAGCAAACAAAGCAGAACCACTTCCTGCTGAAAAGACAGAGAGTGAAAGTTTTTAAATAAACTCATTGATGCAGCACAACAGTGAGACAGATTTTTAGCTTCAGTGTTCTTATTCTCCACTAAGTCATTGCTTCTGTCACTAATTAGCTAACATAAACTAATCTATGTCTACAGAGAGTGCAGAATTATTAGGCAAATGAGTATTTTGTCCACATCATCCTCTTCATGCATGTTGTCTTACTCCAAGCTGTATAGGCTCGAAAGCCTACTACCAATTAAGCATATTAGGTGATGTGCATCTCTGTAATGAGAAGGGGTGTGGTCTAATGACATCAACACCCTATATCAGGTGTGCATAATTATTAGGCAACTTCCTTTCCTTTGGCAAAATGGGTCAAAAGAAGGACTTGACAGGCTCAGAAAAGTCAAAAATAGTGAGATATCTTGCAGAGGGATGCAGCAGTCTTAAAATTGCAAAGCTTCTGAAGCGTGATCATCGAACAATCAAGCGTTTCATTCAAAATAGTCAACAGGGTCGCAAGAAGCGTGTGGAAAAACCAAGGCGCAAAATAACTGCCCATGAACTGAGAAAAGTCAAGCGTGCAGCTGCCAAGATGCCACTTGCCACCAGTTTGGCCATATTTCAGAGCTGCAACATCACTGGAGTGCCCAAAAGCACAAGGTGTGCAATACTCAGAGACATGGCCAAGGTAAGAAAGGCTGAAAGACGACCACCACTGAACAAGACACACAAGCTGAAACGTCAAGACTGGGCCAAGAAATATCTCAAGACTGATTTTTCTAAGGTTTTATGGACTGATGAAATGAGAGTGAGTCTTGATGGGCCAGATGGATGGGCCCGTGGCTGGATTGGTAAAGGGCAGAGAGCTCCAGTCCGACTCAGACGCCAGCAAGGTGGAGGTGGAGTACTGGTTTGGGCTGGTATCATCAAAGATGAGCTTGTGGGGCCTTTTCGGGTTGAGGATGGAGTCAAGCTCAACTCCCAGTCCTACTGCCAGTTTCTGGAAGACACCTTCTTCAAGCAGTGGTACAGGAAGAAGTCTGCATCCTTCAAGAAAAACATGATTTTCATGCAGGACAATGCTCCATCACACGCGTCCAAGTACTCCACAGCGTGGCTGGCAAGAAAGGGTATAAAAGAAGAAAAACTAATGACATGGCCTCCTTGTTCACCTGATCTGAACCCCATTGAGAACCTGTGGTCCATCATCAAATGTGAGATTTACAAGGAGGGAAAACAGTACACCTCTCTGAACAGTGTCTGGGAGGCTGTGGTTGCTGCTGCACGCAATGTTGATGGTGAACAGATCAAAACACTGACAGAATCCATGGATGGCAGGCTTTTGAGTGTCCTTGCAAAGAAAGGTGGCTATATTGGTCGCTGATTTGTTTTTGTTTTGTTTTTGAATGTCAGAAATGTATATTTGTGAATGTGGAGATGTTATATTGGTTTCACTGGTAAAAATAAATAATTGAAATGGGTATATATTTGTTTTTTGTTAAGTTGCCTAATAATTATGCACAGTAATAGTCACCTGCACACACAGATATCCCCCTAAAATAGCTCAAACTAAAAACTACTTCCAAAAACATTCAGCTTTGATATTAATGAGTTTTTTGGGTTCATTGAGAACATGGTTGTTGTTCAATAATAAAATTATTCCTCAAAAATACAACTTGCCTAATAATTCTGCACTCCCTGTATTAGCAACCAACCAACTCAAAGAGTTCATGTTACTAACAGCTCACCTCTCTGCTGCAGACACAGGCTGGACTTTAAAATTAACGATGGCACCTTTAGACGCGTCACTCTGTAAGGACACACAGCTGGGTGGAGGTCCAGCAGGTCTCCCATTGATCCTGTCAGAGAAGTAAAATCTGTTTTTCCATTTGAAGCCACAGAAGCTGATGAAGACTTAGAATACTCATAAAAATCATATCAATCACTCAGAATAATCATGATCCCAAGAGAAATAGGTTTGCAGGCTAAGCAGAAAGAAACTCTAAACAAGTGTTTTATAGTGTAACAACAGAGCGCCACCAAGAGGTCGTTTACACTGTGCAGGATTATTGATGGTCCCACTGTGAGCAGCAGGAGTTTAAATGTTGGACATGGTTTATAGAATAAAGGAATAAAGGTTCAGTTACTTCCTTTGAGATGCAGTCTAGAGACCAGGAAACATCAAACAGTTCATTTAAATCAGATAAACTGACATCAAAGAGTTCATCTTACTAACAGCTCACCTCTCTGCTGCAGACACAGGCTGGACTTTAAAATTAACGATGGCACCTTTAGACCGGTCACTCTTACAGGACACAGAGCTGGGTGGAGGTCCAGGTGGGTTCCTGTGAATAATGATGGAGCAGTGATGTGAGTGCTGAGCTGTGACATGGAGAAGAGTCATGGACAGTTAGAGATGGTCATCTCACCTCTGAGCTTTGGTCTGGCTCTCATGTTCCCCACACAGAGTGCTTTTAGAGGGAGGGACTCCCTCCTCTCTGTCCTCACACTGATCCATGCTGCTCAATTCACATCAGCTCACACACACTTTCTACCTTCACCTGCAGAGGAAACACAAATCATTCATGTGCACATCAACTGAGAGCTGTAGAGGTCGTGTCTGATGTGTTGGACTAACATCCATCTCAGACACAGCTTTCATCACTTCACTACAAAAAGTGTCACAGAGCCCAGTTCAGCCTCCTTCAGCATCTGGACTCCCCAGGAACCTACGTCAGGATCCTGTTTGTGGACTTCAGCTCTGCCTTCAACACCATCCTTCCAGACCATCTCCAAGGCAAGCTTTCCCAGATGAATGTGCCTGATCCCATCTGCCAGTGGATCACTGGCTTCCTGACAGACAGGAAGCAGCATGTGAGGCTGGGAAAGAATGTCTCGGACTCCCGGACCATCAGCACTGGCTCCCCTCAGGGCTGTGTTCTTTCTCCTCTGCTCTTCTCCCTGTACACTAACTGCTGCACCTCCACCCACCAGTCTGTCAAGCTAATCAAGTTTGCAGATGACACCACCGTTATTGGACTCATCTCAGACGGGGATGAGTCTGCCTACAGGAGGGAGGTTGAACATCTGGTGTCCTGGTGCAGCGTGTTGTGTGCTCTGCTGAGAAGGTGATTGGCTGCAGACTCCCATCTCTGCAGGACCTGTACACCTCTAGGACACTGGGGCTCGGATCACAACTGACCCTTCTCACCCTGAACACAGTCGGTCCATTCGCACCATAAGAACAGTTTCTTCCCCTCTGCTGTTGGACTCATGAACAATAACCATATGACTGTTCCCACCACTAACACATGACCCTACACTGTGTTCACTGCATCTGTTCCATTTTTGCACTGATCATCACCTGCATTCATGTATATATCTATCTGCTTAGCACTTTTAATTTTTATTTTTATGTTTCTTTAAGCGTTGTCTGACAGAATGTTTTGCACTAAGTATCGCAGCAATTTCCTAATGTTGCAAACCTGCTCAACATTTGGCAATAAAACCATTTCTGATTCTGATTCTGATTCCAAATCCTCCATTACTGTAGTCCTACAAAGGTCAAACATGGCTGCAGAGAGCAGCTTTATGTCAGTAACAATGTCCAGCACCAAGCTGACTGCTTAAGTTGGGCATACTGTGTGATTTTTGGACCATCTTGAGACCATTTTTCACTCGTGTGACTGTTTTGGAAATCGGCCTGAGTTTCACCTTAATCATGTTTCGTGCATCGTGTAGGACACACAAGCAATTAACACCTCATGACCAGCTCCTGATCAGCAATCACAAGAAAATCAAATCTATTTGCATCAGGGCTGTATAGTGTGAGACCCTGCATTGTGACCTACAAACCCCTGAGATTCAGTTATTTGAGCAATTTGAGCACGAGCTGAATAACGTGACTGAAAAAATCACAGTGTATACCCAGCGAGATAGTTCATACTCTGACAACTAGTAGCATTTAGTTCTCCAGCAGTTCACCGGCAGGGATAGCTCAGTAGGTAGAGTGGTGGCCACATGATTGGAAGGTCAGGGATTCAAATACACTGAACAGCTACCCTGAGGTACCCTTGAACAAGGTACTGTCCCTACACACTGCTCCCCGGGCGCCCAACGGCTGCCCACTGCTTCACTGAGTGAATGGGTTAAATGCAGAGAGGAATTTCCCCACGTGGATCAATAAAGTACACAATATTATTATATTTAATCCTTATTATCTGCTCCTCTCACCCCTGTTTACCTCTGACAGCAAGAACATTTAGCCAACAGTTTATTAGCTTTGGTGAAATTATGAACAGGCATCAGGGCGGTCACCTATACTGTCCTTTCAAGAGTCTTTACTTGTCACGTGCACAGTTATAGAAGTACAGCACGCAGTGAAGTGTATCCTGACGCGCTCCTCGACTGTGCACTAAGAGACACAACATTATATGCATGAAGTGAATATATACAGGAGGACATTATGTGCAGTTAGTAGCATTTAGCTTTAGTGCTGAAGCAGCAGGACCAGTTCATCTGGAAAAAACAGGCGTTCATTGGCTCTTAAAACATTGGTGGCTTCGCCAAGCACCAAAGTCTTTGGACTGTCACTGATATCAGTGCTGTTATTCAACTTATTTCCTGTGTTACAGGAAAATGTATTGAACATGTTAAAGAGCTAAAGCCTGACGTCACAGATGAAGCAAACAATGAGTCCAGACTGAGTTCTTCATCGTTGGTACCATTGCTTTGTTTTTAGGCAGCAGCAGTGAAACCTGAAGAAAACAAAGTGTAAATGTTGATGAAGGTTAAACTTTGCCAGCACGTCTCCTCTGCCTGCAAACGATGAAGAGAGATGTTAGTGAAGTTTAGACCTTTGACCCACAGGAAGGTTTTTAAAGACACAATGATCAGGTTAGTGAAGGTGAGCATGAGAAACTGAGCTGATCAGTCATTGTTCAGGTTTGTGTAAAACATGTAATCAGACTGATTTGTGTTTGTGTTGGATTGAAAGCGGCATTTGTGAGTCCTCAGAGGTTACACACAATGCACACATTATAAATCTTAGTTTACACTGATGGATCATGTTGTTCCCATTCGTAGCATTTTGGAGGCAAATTTCTCTCCATATATTTCACTGGTTACAGTTTGTTGTCCTATTAAACTATCTGCAGGTCTGAGCATTCAAAGAGCGTCAGAGTGAAAAACGTCACTGAGTGGAAACAGAATCCAACAGGAATGAGCAGCAGAGTGCTGACTGATGATGACTGCAGTAATGACGTGTTTGATTAAGTTTGAGCTGATGTTTAAAATAAATTGATAAATAATCTGGACACAGTTTGATTGGTTTGTTTTTCTAACCAGGACAAGAGGGAGGAGGAGGAGAGATGAAGAGTGCAGTAGGAGAGCATCTGATCAGTTTAAAGGAGCCATTATGGCTCAATAGAAGCTCTGAAGTCACACAGTCAACATGTCAGCACACAAGCTCACACATGACTGCTTCATCAACATGGAGCTCTGAGTGTTTATTAAAGGATGATTGTGTGAAAGAGGCTCTAACACAGCTGACTGCAGCCTTCAGCTGTGAGCACACAGTGTCTCACATTTACATTAATTTACTGTCAAACACACTCAGTAACTTTAAACAGCTGCTGTGGTTCCAGGGCGGAGCTCCCAGTGTTTCAGGATCCAGTGTTTCCCCTGATCAGGTCTAAGATATCTGCCTGCACTGACTGCAGGGCCCAGCTACAGGATCAGGTTCAGCTATAAATAGACTGCATGTTTTACAGGGACTGTCAGCACTAAAGGAGAAGAGGACAAACTAAACAGGACACAAACAAACAAACACAGTTTGTTTATGAAGAAATCAGTCAGACTGTTTGATTCCAGCTCATCAATAATCTATAATCATGTGGATTTGTCTTCAAACACGATCAAAGTTTGTCCTGAAATAAGAGCTGAACATTTGCTCCAAACATCACAGCAACAGTCAAACTGTTAAAGGAGGAAACAAAGCACACTTACAGTTTCTTCACACAGGAACAACAAGCTCCAGCGTCTCCACCTGTCAGCTGCTGCAGCTGCTGCTCTTCTCCTGGACCTCAGACAGCAGGTGGTGCAGTCTCAGTGAGTGGATGTTCTCTTCAAACTGGTGAAATCTGAACATCAGCGCGTCACAGCGGGACACTAAACATAGCTCTGAGATGTGTTTAGGAGGACTCGGTGGTGTGGCGTTCAAAGACAGGTGACTCTAACATTGATGCCCATTTACATGCAGCCTAAGTTATGTTTGTTTTTGTTAGAATTGCCACATGTCCCCACATCACATGCAGCCAATCATAAAGTTACTCAAAATAGAGCCTCAAGGATTTCACATTTGCACCATTTCATTGTTGTGATAGTTAAACTGAGTTATTAGTAGTGATGTGCGATACCACTGATTTTCTTTCCGATCCGATACCAAGTAATATTCAGGGTGGTATCGACGATACTGATCCGATACCGATACTTTGTACAAAAACTTATTTTATTTATTGTATCTCAAATTATAGCATCAAAATGATTACAGAATGATGATTACACTAAAGGACTCCGTGAGAGACGCCTGCCTCGCCCTAGCAGCACCTGCCCCTCTCCTCCTCTTCAGTTCGCCTCAACATACGCTCCTCATATTCTGTGATTTACTCTGAGGTGTTTGACAAGGTTAGTGATGTTGCCACAACCATACATGCCAACCCTTCAAAATTTTTCTGGGAGAATCCCGAATTTCAGTGCCTCTCCTGAAAATCTCCCGGAGCCACCATTCTCCCGAATTTCTCCCCATATTTTCCACCCGGACAACAAAATTGAAAAACCATATCGCAGAATTCATAGCGCGGCCCAGCCATTTCCAGTTTCCAACAATGGCGGCAGCTACTTAGTCTTTCTCTTTCTGGGTCGCAAAAAAACTTTTAACATATTTTCAGGTGAGAATGTAGCTGTGTAAACTTCAAATATCTGAGCCGACCAACACATCGTTTTCAAACCCCCGCAGTCTTTCACTACTCGGGTTAAACATGATATATAAGTCACTTTGATAACTTAAAAATGTTATTGTTTGGCTTTTTCAGTGTTTTATTTGTCCGTGACTAAATCGGTTTGGCTGAGATTAAAGTTATTAGATTAAATTAAATTTAATTTAACTTTATTAATCCCTCGGGAGGGTTCCTCCGGGGTTTTCACACAGCTGAATAAACGTCAAAGAGAAAACTGATTAAACAAAGTGTGAGACGGTCGAGAATTTACGCCAGCGCCCGGTTATATTTTAGATAGCAAGGAGCAGACGGCAGAGTTTCACTCCACCGAGGGAGCTCGTGACGTACTACCCGGCTTTCTGTAGACCGCGAAGGCCGGGTCCTCAGGTGGAAGCGGCCTCTGAATTTGGACACCCCCGCTGTTTCCGGGCCGGCCAATAATAACGGGGACATTTAACGTATTTTATCCGATAAATAAACACTGTAAAATGTATTTATTACCCCCCAACTATGGAACGCCAGGACTGCCATAATGAATTACTTAAATACACCATTAAATAATTAATTAAATGTGGCAATAATTAATTAAAATGGGAATTAATTAATTAAATAAATAGTTATGACACATGTAATTAATTAATTATTGACACATTTAATTAATTATTTGTGTATTTCACATTTTAATTAATTATTGACACATTTAATTAATTATTTCATGATATATTTATTTATTTCATTTTGGCAGTCCTGGCACCTGGCTCTCATCATGAATTAATTTTATCTGTCAGCCTCACCCATCAAACTCAGGGGGCGGGGTTAACGCTGATCGACTCAAAACCATTGCTTTGGCCTGGTGGCCATTGTTTTTAGCCCACAACAACCGGCAGAACTGAACTTTGAAAAACCCTGTTTGTGTGTCACCAAATACCGTTTTAATACTTTTTTAGCCGAGAATGTAGTGGTTTAATCTTCATATGTCTGATCGGTTTGTCAAGATACAGCCTCTTTGCAAAAGTGCTTCGATGATTTCGGAGATGTCTGCCCAGTCTCACGGCAAAGCGTGGGATAGACCCGCTCGCCTCGCAAGCAATCGAGCTGTTGTTACCGCCGACAAAGCGCAGGCCCCGGTACACAGCTGTAATAACCCCCGCTGACACTGACTTCTTTTACTGAGGTTATATTTATCGGGGTTTTATTTCCTGATGTTCTTACGTGTCCTACGTGTTTCAGTCGCCAATTCTGAATTATAACTAACATTAAAAACATGTTTAAGGAGGAGAGAGAGCAAATAAATTCGATTAACAGCTGATCTTTGGGTTTCTGTTCAGTAATCAGCGTGACCTGCGTATAAACGCATGAAAGAGAAAACGTTGGTGTTTCCGTCATGTAGTAACTGCTGGCTTTAACTGTACAAAGGTTGTTCGACACTATGAAACACATACAGACTTAATGATGTTCGGCTAATATTTTTATTGTGAATATTAATCATGAGGGTAAACGGCCCTGTACACCACGGAGCGAGGTCAGCATATCCACGATATCTTCAGCTCTCTGAGTTAACCCAGAGTTTCACAGCTGACTATCTAACTGTCATCTACGAATATGTCACGGGTCATATCAATATGATTTTACAGAAAAGCATCCTTAATACTGCCAACTATTCCAGAGACGTGAACATCTACAGCATAAAGAACACAAAAATATAGCAACGCAACACTGTAACAGAGACGAACCGTCAGTTTGTCGCAGATCAAAGTGGAATGAAAGTGATTGGTTGAACAGGTGTTCGTGATCTGTGTTATCTGCATTTTCATCAGTGTAAGAGACTCAGCAGCAGATTAGACTAACAGTTATACATTTAATAAATTACCAAATGAATCCACGATCGAACCTGTTCCGACAATTTGAGTTTGTATTCCCTCAGCTGCAGACTCGCTGCTGTTTAAATGTTTGAGAGGAAGATTAGATATAAAGCAAACGTCAAACATAGACTCAGTCTGCGGTCACATTTGATATGAGGCCAGCACGGATATTGGCTGTGTCCTGTTTTAAGATCATACATGTAAAATTGTTGTCTGACCTCCGTCGATCCAGCCGCTCAGAGTCCGTGGTTACCATGGTTACTGCATAAGCAGCTATAATGTAAACATTACGCAGCATAGGTGTTTATGTTTTTCATTGCAAAAGAACTGTCTGAATGGTTAACTGACGTTAACTTGGATAAATTATAGTTAAGGAGTATCACAGATAACGCCCATGTGAGCTGCTGAAATCAGTAGGCTATTACTGAAATACACGTGCTATATCATAAACTATGATATAAATAGGGAGGTCCTATTAACATGTTTAGTTTTAAAGGACACCTTCCTGCCTTTAGTCTCATTCATGAGCAGTATTAGTTTTCTTCTAACATCCAGAAGTCTGCACGATGTGTTTCATAGTTTGTAACAAACCTTTTACAGTTAAACATAACATGACCGAAAAAGCAAAAAAAAAAAAAAAAAAAGAGAGAGAGAGAGAGAGAGAGAGAGAGAGAGAGAGAGAGAAATCACACAAATTATATGTTAAGCTCATTTATTTTTAGTTAAGTAAACTCTAAAAATTCTAACATAGCTGGTGCTTAGAATACAGTTAAATAACTATTAAAAACAGATGATATAATATTTCTGTCCAGGTTGCAGTCTTCATCTTGAACATGCTGTTGCAAACTCTGCTCCTCTCGGTGGAAATGCGCCTTTTCTTTCCTCTTTGTATAAAAACATTTTAAAAGTCAGTTTAATCTCAAAATTCACTGTTAAATCCGAAACACACCAGATAAAGAAAAGCGAATAGTTCAGTCTAACACATGTGCCAGTGAATCATTAAACGTCTGTAAAACTCTGCAGTTATGAAACATAACTTTAATTTGAGCCAAACCGATTTGCTCAGTTGTAAATAAAACAGCGAAGTAATCGTGACCCGACAGACAAAACCTGAGTGAATTAAGTCCAGCGTTTAACCACTGAGAGCTAAAACTCAGGTGAGGTTTCAAAGCTGTGTGCAGGTGATTGGACATCAGCTGCCGATAAAGTGGGTTCGCCTATGAAGTCCTCTGTAAGGAAACAAGCTCCAGCAGCTCTGCGCTCGGGAAAAATACTATATTTACTTATGTTGTGCAGAAAAATGCGCTGACATAGCGTTATATCAAGCACCGGCTGCCCAGTTAAACTGTGACTATCACCAGGTAACGTGGGCGTGTTTCTTGAATTAGCAGCAGGTGTTAAACAGCTGACAGGTGAGGAGGACGCATGCAGGTAAACTGAGGGCCTGCTGAGCTGATCGCTGGTGTCCTGAGAAACATGTCAGCTCGTTCTTTATGTTACAGAAGCACAGAGACACAAGACCAGGCGGAAAGAGACGATCGTTCGGTGAAAATGCGAATCTGCGAATGCAACATGTGGAACACGGAGAGTGGAATATGTAAACAAACCGGTTGATGTAACCCCCTCGGTGCACTCTGCATGCTGACTGTTAGCAGAGCTACTGAAATCTCTGAAAACATCTGAGCACTTTTGCAAACATGTTCTATGCTGACAACCTGACCAGACATGTGAAGATTACGGCGCGACATTCGCGGCTAAAACACTGTTAAAAGTGTAGTTGGTGACAGAAAAACGGGGTATTTTAAAACTACACCACCACCATTGCTGCCTGTGATTTGAAACGCATTCTGGGATACCTGGCTGCCTCAAGTCTACAGAAGCAATCGATTATCTAGGATCGACCTGTTTTGACTTACATTGCACGGCAACCAATCAAATGTTAGAGAAGCTGCATGGGCAGCGTTAACCCCGCCCCGTGAGTTTGATGGGTGAGGCTGACAGATAAAATTAATTCATGATGAGAGCCAGGCGCCAGGACTGCCAAAATGAAATAAATAAATATATCATTAAATAATTAATTAAATGTGTCAATAATTAATTAAAATGTGAAATACATAAATAATTAATTAAATGTGTCAATAATTAATTAATTACATGTGTCATAACTATTTATTTAATTAATTAATTCCCATTTTAATTAATTATTGCCACATTTAATTAATTATTTAATGGTGTATTTAAGTAATTCATTATGGCAGTCCTGGCGTTCCATACCCAACAGGCCTTTTGAATGTCTCCCTAGTATGGCCACAACACCTCACTCTTGGAGCCACATGTATCGCAAACCACGTCTCAGCTGTTTGTGGAGGTAAAATACGTCCGCACTATTACACTCCACCATGTGCGCATGCCAGCGGCTGCGAGACATTTATACAGCTGTATTTCGCACATGAATATGGCGGAAGAGGAAGTAGTTCCTTTGAATGTAGACAATCTGAATGTTATAGTTTCTTTCCACTGTGTTCCTGTTAATGATAAACTACAAATGTACTCTAAATTACTAAAATATCGATATTTTAATGTGAGAATCGATTCTAGAACATAAATGATTGGTATCGGAGGAATTGATATTTCAGTATCGATCCGCACATCACTAGTTTTGGAACAAGAAGAAAGGAGTAAAAAGAGCACGAGCGCATCGTTAAAGCCGACTAACGTGAAAACACGTGACGAGACGAAGGTAAGCGGTACGGTTTGGTGACGTCACAGTGAAATCCAGCATCATGACTTTAACATTGAACAGATCCAGTCCGCACAGGCTCAGGGACAGACTTCATCCTTTTACTTTAACCATGAAACATGAAGCTGTCGCTCATAATGAGACAGGAGCTCAGCTTTCAGCGTCACAGCTGGAACAACATCAGCTGACATGAAAGAAACACAGACGTTTGTTCCTGTTAGCAAAGATGAAGATGGAGAGCGTGAGGGAACTACAGAGAGGAGGAGGAGGAGGACACGGGCTGTGAGGGACGCAGTGGAGCAGCCCTCAGACCTGTGTGTCTCACACTGTGATTACACTCCACACACTCAGTTTCAGTAACACTCATGAACAACAATGAAAAGATAAAGTAATAAGTTACTGTAGTTCTCAGTTACAGCCTCGTGTTTCCTCCACATTCGTCTCTTTTTAGACATCAGCAGGAGCGAGGACGACCCAGCCAGTCTGAGGATGTCCCCACCACATGAACGGGGGACAGGAGGCGCAGCTTCCAGCCCAGCTGGTAGGAAAGTCCTCCTTGGGTGGACTTCTCTGTAACTATGGACTCATGCATGCAGACGTTTCAGTCCACAGTGATGTCAGTCAGTGCTTTTTAAAGATGTGCACGTGTGCAGGATGTGAAATCTTCACTTTGATTGTTAAATGTTCGTTCACTTTGTTTGTGCTTCAAATAAATTCACTTCATAGATGAAACAGTTCAATATTGGCTCTTGTTTTGGTTCTGTGGCCCCATGAAACCCCCCTGAGCCCACCCTGGTCAACCTGCTGTCAAACTTCATCTATCAAATATTTTACATAAAATGCTCCTTCCACTCATGTTCATGTCCTTTTCCTGCACACTGAAGTCTGAGGCAAAGCTTAAACATGAATCTGTCAACACCTATAAACACACTCGAATCAATGCTTTTTCTCCTCATGCACATGAATCAGGGTCTGTCATTCAGCACAGAGACTTAAATACACGAGTACAAAACAAGCAAGCGCTCCTTCAAATCTGTGAGCGCACGGTAACAAAAACACTTGACATGTGAAAGATCATCAGTGTCTGAATCTTCACAGAAATGCAAAAATAAAAACGTAGAATAGAAAACAGCAGATTTTTAGTGACAGAAGTGAAGAAAATGCTGTTTTCATTTTGCTTGCAGCATCAGAAGAGTGTGACATGATGCACACGTGTAGAAACAGACACGTGTAGCTGTGCATGAACACATGATTCCATCTTTCTCATGCAAACACCTACAGAAGCTGTAAACAGGCAGAGAAGCTTTCCTGCACATGTTTGTGTTCTCAGCAGTGACGCTGCTCACAGCTGCTTCGTCCTCGTGGGTTTGGTGAGGCTGCAGGTCAGTAACCATGGTTACAGGTGTCGCTCTGAAACTGGTGATCAAAGATGTCAGGTTATTGTTTCCATGCAGAATCAAGACTGAAGTCAAATAAATCCACTGTGTGTTTAGATAGTGTGTCATTTCCATGGTAACACTGACTTATAGAAACAAAGGCGATCCATCAGTCCAGATCAATAATGTGAGCTCATTTAAGTGCACATGTATGTTTGTGTATTCACAGCATGAAGGCTGATGTCCACTGATGACTGCTGACATCTAGTGGACATTTGATGACATTACAACAACAGTTTGTGTGAAATAAACAAAATGCAGATAGAAAACATTAATTGACACGAGGAGAAGTCATGTGACTGTGACGACAGATGTCATTGGTGGAAAGATCGGGGTCATCAGAACGCTGACTGACCTGCAGCCTGATGGCCTGTGGCAGGAAACGTTCATCGTTCAGCTGTAACCTGATGGAGTCGTGTGTAAAATAAGGCAAAGATGTGGATGGAGCAGAAGAAGAGCAGACGCTGAGCTCCCAGTGTTTCAAACATACACACCACTGTGTTTGTGCTGTTCCAACATACGCACAGTGGTGACAACAAAATAGTCTCGTCCAATAAATCTGATGGTCATTTTGTGTGACGTCTCCGAGAAGTTTGAACTTTTTCATACAAACATTAGTAAACGAGGCCACACAGGTGACGACTTCATGCCTGTTGCTCTCTAATCTGGAAACACAGAAGAAGAGTCAGACGTGTTGCAGCAGGGAGACGAGCGCTGTCATGAAGTGTGATGCTTCCAGCCTGCAGTCAAACACCACCTTCAGCATGTTTCAGCCTTTTATCCACCATCACACCATGAAGCCGCCTCCAGTCAGAGATGTTACTCTGAGCGCTTTGTCATCGGGTCTCCTTCCTCGTGTCCTTGTCTCCTCCCTCCTCGTGTCTCAGGTGAAGCTGCACAGAAACCTGCCCAGCTCGTGTGATTCATCTGTGCAGAGCTTTAAACTTACACTCTCCTGTCACACAAGCTCACTTAAATAAAGTTTTTTGTCCTCACGTGAACAAAGTGAGTGTGTGTGCTGAAAGCAGCTGCTGTGTGTGTGTGTTTCACTTCTTATTGCACACTAAAACACACACACTCTCAGCTCAGTTTAGTGTGTGCAGCCAAACATCACGGCAGACTGCCACAGAGTTCAGCTTCCTCATAGTTTCACACGTCATAAGCCTTCACATCACTTCCTGTCCTCACAGGAAGCTGAACTCCGTCTCTCACAGCAAAGAGCATTTGTCAGAGCCACACATATTCTTAAGGACAAAATCAGTGTTTCACAATAAAAGCCGTGTTAATTCAAAACTGTCCAGCAGCTATTAGGAGGGCCTTTAATTTGAAATAGATGGAAAAGGAAGCAGAAAAGGTCAGCCAGCTTCAGCGGTCAGAGGTTAAAGGTCATGTGAATGAAGAAATGCTGTTCATACTTTGGTTATTTTTTTCTGTTCCCACTTTTGTTGTTTTTGGTGACTTTCAGAAATCTTCCAGCTCTATAAAATAAAGTGATGCTGTAAACATCGCTGTGGCAGATGGAGGCTCAGCCGCCTCCAACCGAGTAAAGAGCTTCAGGCTCAGCAGCTCTGATGGTTCATTGGAGGCAGCACAGAGTGTGGAGACATCTAGTGGTGGTGGAGAGAAGTGCAATCAAAGCTCTGCTGGTGGATGTAGTTACTGTGAGGTCCCTGATGGAGCTCTGTGATTGGTGGATCGTCCAAACTAAACTCAGTGATAAAGTTTCCTCTGATAAACAATGAAAGGACCGATCAGCTGATCAGCATTGTGACACGAGCACTGGATCCAAATTTGAAGTTCTTTTCTCTGACCAATGAAATCTGACCTGGAATTTGGGGAAAGTCCTGGAAAGTTGTTTTCCTGCATTAAGGATTCTGCTCACAGCCTGGGTGACCTTTGACCTTAAGCTGAAGATTCAGCTCCCACATTAATCATTAATAATAACTGACATATGAAAGTGTATCAGGGCCTGATGTGGCCCGCTGGCCGTATGTTGGACACCCCTGCTTTAGCTGCTGAGTCATGGCTGAACGAGCACAAACAGCTCAGACTTGTTTCTCACTACTTTCTGTGGAGAAAGAAAGAAAACAAACCCACTCATTATCTTCAGAGTGTACATTTGATTCTGTGTCACAGTGTGACTGTGGGGATGAAGGAGCTCTCAGGGCCTCCACAGCCTCCTGTTTCTAAAAGCAGCAGCTTCAATGACAGGAGGAGGAATAATTATCTGTTTAGTTACAAACAACAACGTCTCTGATTTGATGCTGTTTCATTTTAATGCAGACAGAATATCAACAGCATCACAAAGGCTGCAGATGAAGTGTTTTCATGTCCCTGAGTGAGGAAAGTATTAGATGCTACAACACACACACACACACACTCCTGATCTCAGCTCATGTGTGGATGAAACACAGCTGTGCACAGATTCACTTTCTTCTGCTCCACCCTCTCCACCACCACAGGACCAAAGAGCTAAGCCACGCCCCCTCACCCCCATCACTGCTAACCTCTTACAATAACACACTTATTGACTCAGGCTGTGGAAACTCTTAGCTCGTAACTCCGGCCTGGATTTTGCACTCAGCTCATAATCATCCATAGTTCATATTTTCTCATCTATATCTGTGGGCAGGTCTGGTCTGGAACAGGTGAGTGATCAGCAGGTGTGACCAGCCCACCTACTGACCAATCAGCTGTCATGAGGGTGTGTCAGAGCTGTGTGGGGAGAGCACAGTTGTTCACAGTTGTTCCTCTGATGAGCATCAGTGTTGATTATGGAAGCTCAGACACAACTTTACTCTCTGATTCTTCCTCCATCAGCTGCTCTGTGAGCAGTAATATAGGATCCTGTCTCTGACAGACAGATGATGACCTTTGATGACCTTTGTGAACTCTGTTTTTAAGTTTACTCTGAGCGTGAAACAGCATGAAAACTCAAATCTAAACATTCATTTAATGAAACACGATTCTTCCTCACATTCTCCTCGTCTTCATGTTGATGCTACGCTCACTAAACATCATTAATACTTCACACACACCAGCTTTGTCTCAAATGTCCAACATAATAAATCCCTGTGTGATGTGTGATGAGCTTTAACATCACTGTCACTGAAATGATTTAAATGTGTAGATGTTGTGTGTGTAGACTCAGCTTTGAGAGATTAGTGTGTGTGTGGCTGCAGGAATGTTGGAAGATAAGAAATGTGCCAGAACTCCATCCTGATAAAAGACAGGATATTAAGAGTTAACAATAGAGTCATAATTCATATGTGATTGTGCTGATAGTTAATCCTGCTTAACTGACTGAAACTGTTTAGAATACAATCAGGTAGAAGTTTAGCCAAAGCAACGAATAAGAAAATCTGATAATAACTCTGTAGGCCCCACACTGAGAGTCTGTGTGGAAAGGATGGAGGAGCCACTAATCTAACATCAACATGGAAATCAAATCAATTATACTGAATATATTTGTTTCTGGGAAGAAAGTTTTCCTGTGTATTTGAATCAAAAAGACATTATGTGGATGTTGATGTGAAAATGAGCTGATGGTGAATCTAACTGAAGATGAACTGCATGGGTTGATGCTTCATAAAGTGAAGTATATTCATATGCAGCCAAATGTTCATCATGGAATTTTCTATGTTAAGAAGAAAAGAAGAAAATGAAATGAAGTGATTTTGAAGCTAAAAGTCAGACACAGAGAGGATGAACGTTTATGGTTAGTTGCTCGAGTTCTTGCGATGAGCAGAGACGTCATCTGAAGACTCGTCCTGTGAGTCCACAGTTTGACACAAATTCATAGAAATTCTATCAGGATAAGATAGAAGATCTTTATTGTCACTGTTACCAGAACAATGAGTAGTTTGGCATCTCTCCATTGGCAGCTTGTATCTGTTTACATTCAGATTCTCAGGATAATAGAAGAAGATAAATAAAGATAAGAACAAGTTTCAGAGGTACCTACACAGGGAATGTGTGTAATGCACAATAAATGAAGTAAACAAAAGGATCTGCACAAGTTCTATACAGAAACAAATCTATAGATATATCTGCAGGTACAGTGTAAAGAGGAGGATCAGGTCAGTATAAGGTGCTCTGTGATTGGTGGGATTGCACATTGAGTAAGTGGTAGGAATGCTGGTTGCTGCTGTAAAAGAATACAGTTCTATAAATAGAGGCAGGAATTCTACTGTAATGAATACTGGTTAGAAATAAATCTAGTGCAAGTGTCCATGAGTGTTAACAGCACAGTTAACCTTCAATCAGGGTGGAGATAGAAACTTCTACTGAGTCTGTTTGTCTTTGTTGGACCTGTAGAGTTTACCAGAGGGAAGGTGGGAAAGTGAGTGTCCAGGGTGGAGGGGTCCTTGATGATGATGCTTCCTGCTGAAGTCTGCCAGTATAGATGTCTCTGAGGGGGGTTAGTGAAGTGCCGATTGGCCGCTCTGCTGCCCTCACCACGCGCTGCAGTTTCCTCTTGTCCTCCACAGTGCAGCAGTTGAAGCAGAGGGTGCAGCAGGAGGTCAGAAGGCTCTCGATGGTGGAGCAGTAGAAATTAATTAGCAGGCTTTGGGGCTTGACATTGCTTCCTGAGGAAGTGCAGCCTTTGTTGTGCTTTCCCTACCTGGTGGGACATGTTTGTGGACCAGGTAAGGTCGGCCGAGATGTGGACTCCGAGGAACTTGAAGCTCTCCACCCTTTCTACCTCCTCCATCAATGTAGAGGGTGGAGTGCTCAGATGGCTTTGTTCTGCTGAAGTCGATTATCATGTCCTTGGTCTTGGCTGTGTTCAGATGCAGGTTGTTGTCGTCACACCATTGCTTCAGATGCTGAACCTCCTCTCTGTAGCTGAATCATCGTTGTTGTCCATCAGTCCTATGATGGTGGTGTCATCAGCACATTTATAATGGTGTTACTGGTGTGGACTGGAGAACAGTCATGGGTGAAAAGTGAGTATAAGAGGGGACTGAGGACACACGTTCAGAGTGAGGGTGGAGGAGGTGTGGCTCCCATCCTGACGTTCTGGGGTGTGTTGCTCAGGAAGTCCAGTATCCAGCTGCACAGTGAGCTGCTGGGTCCTAAGTTGCTGAGTTTATGAACCAGTTTGTGGGCTTGAACTGTGTTGAAGGTAAAGTCCACAAACAGCATTCTCACGTACGTGTTTCCTACTGTCCAGATGTGTGAGGGTTGTGTGAAGAGCTGTAATGATGGCGTCCTCTGTCCACCTGTTTGCCTTCTACAGACTGTAGCAGTGAGAGGTTGAAGATGGTGCTGAAACCTCTGCTAGTTGGTCTGCACATGCTTTAAGCACTCCACCTGCTGCACCGTCAGCACCAGCTGCTTTCCTCGCATAGACTCTGTGTGGCTCTGACCTGATGCTGCTCCAGCTGGATGGGGGCGTCGTCCCTCTCTGTAACGCAGGATAGGTGTTGGTGTCACTGTTTTGTTGGTCAAAGCGGGCGAAGAACTGCTTCATGGTGTCAGGTGAGGTGATGTGCGGGGAGTTTGTTTGTGTGCGATTGTCCTTGTAGCCAGTGAGTGTCTTGATCCCTGCCACATGTTTCTGGAGTGGTTTGTGTTAAAGTGTTCCTCGATGCGCTGTTTGAATCTGCGTTTGGATTCTTTGATGCCTTTAGATTAGACGCCTCTTTGTAGGTTTGTTGGTCTCCTGATCTGAAGGCACTGCTCTCAGTAGAGCTGCACCTCACTGTTGAGCCATGGCTTCTGCTTTGGGAACACTTTGTCTTTGTTGTTGTTACACTCTCAGTGCAGATGTATGAGAGTACAGCAGATGTGTGGCCCTCCAAGTCTGTTCCTTCTGTGAATACACTCCAGACCATATTGTCCAAACAGTCCTGCAGGGCTGTGGTGGATCCACAGTCTAGTGTTACTGTGTTACTTCTGGGTCTTAGAGACAAGGTTTGGATTTCTGAGGATGTTTCTGGGGGATCTAGTTTGGTTAAATTATAGTTCTGCATTCTTCATCATCATTTCACTTATTTCTTGGTGTTCACATCTCATTTATTTCCCTTTCCTGATACAACTGTTAGTTCATGCTGGTTTAAATGAGTCCTAAACTTCATTGTATGTGACATTAAACATCTTAAATGTAACTTTCAGTAGCAAAGAAAGCTGCAGGAGCCCAGGTTCCATCTTCACACACATCAGGAGCAGCTGCTCCATCACAAACACCACAGAAGAACAACAACACTGGATCAGATTTAATGTAACCGGCTGTTTTTATCTGGATTTATCTGACAGGGACAGAGTTCATGTTCATGGACATCAGGATAAAAACAGAAGATGGAAACCTGCCAGATTTGAGCTGCTCATGTGTCGTCCCTGGGCAGGTCACATGACTCTATCCAACACACAAAGACACACAGACACACAAGAAAAGCCAGAGAAACAAAGACAAATCCAAACAATCCATCATACTGAGTTAAAGTGATCACAGGTCTGCTTTGTTGGAGCCTTCAAAGTGTCACATGTGGACTTATTACTACCACTGAAGGCCACGCCCCTCTGGTCATGTGATCATGTGGTTTGTAGGAACGCTCCTCTTCCTCAGGGGATCCACCTGTGCTTCCTCTCCTCCACCTGTTACAGTGAGGGAACGTCCTCCATGATGGAGGAGCTGCTGGAAAGTGCTGAGAGTTTCCTCCAGAGTGAGACCTCTGTCACAGTTCAGAGGATCTACGGCAGCAGAGACCTTCATGGACACTAAAAGCCTCAAACACACAGCATCACACTGACTCCACTCTGACATCACTGATCAATAATCAAACAGATCAAACTGATTGATCAGCCATCAGAGGAGTCGGATCAATGGAGCAGCTTCTGTTCCTGATGTTTGATCCTGGACCTGAAGCGTCCCTGCAGAGGAGACACGACAGCTTCACACAGAAACACAATAAAATAATAAGTGAAAGAGAACCAAGTGAAAGTGAACAAACAGCTGTAACTGTGAGCAGCACGATTCTCCATCCATGATGTTTCCCTGGCTCCAGGCCACACAGCTGTATCTGTCTGTGGGGCGTTTAAGGGTCAGGCTGAACTGTCCGCTTTTCACACGCTCGTCTTTCTTTCACTCTGTGATGCTGCTCCTGTTTGTCAGGCTTCTCAGGACGGTGCCACCACTCCACCTGAGTGTCCTCAGGCAGCCGGACAGACTCCGCCCCCTCCTCCACCTGACACTCTGAGAGAACAGCAAACACAGCATGAGGTGTACAGACAGCAGCAGGTTTCAGAGGTGTAGAGAAAGCTGAAGTCGATCAGAGCAGAGGACGGAGGCCATGTCCACACTGATACGTTTTCCTTCTAAAAGCTTCTTTTTCTCTCCGTTTTGGCCTCCACACTGAGACGGCGTTTTTGGTCAAGGAAAACTGAGCTTTTTGAAAACAGTGACACAGTTTAGTCATATGATGCAGTCATGTCACCAAGTAAACTAAGTGGGTGGACCATTATACAGCAGTTATTTTGTTTGCTCTCAGCTTTGACAGATTAAAGATTAATATCAGTTTATACCTGCTGCAGAGCTCCAGATAAAACTTTTCCTCCACATTTGGCAGCGAAGCTTCAAAGAGCCTGAAAGTAAATAAACGGCACATGGAAATGACTTTCTGTGTGAGGCTTCAGTGTTAGTGGAGCCGCTAAAAGTGGTGGATCTAAATCTGCACCTCAAAGTGCGTTCACATACAAGTAGAAGGGGAGTGAGTGGGTCAGCGCTCAGGGCTCAGACACTAAGTTGGCCTTAAACACACCATTTATTTCCATGGAAACAGACACAACCAGAGTTACAGGTTAAATCCTCCTATACAATAAAAAGAGTCTCAACATGCTAAAAACCCTGCCGCAGAAATAACTCTACACTGTCAACACAAAGGCTAAACAAATGTTTCCATGTGCTAAAATTCCCATAATCCCACAGTCCAGCCACACGCGGGCAGATGTTCCTGAAACAGGAGAGGAGAGATTTCTCTTCCGGGATGGAAACCACGCCGGCCAGAAGAACAAGGGGGCGGGGCTCCTGTCGCACACCTGTCTCCTCCTGACAGCGCGTCACAGTCCCGCCCCACTCCACACCTGAACACGGCCTCCGTCGTAGCACCGCCAGATGCAGGCAGAGGGACACCCCTGCCCTGCTGTGGGTTGCATCGCCTCCCACTATGCTGGCTTGCGCGCGTTTCTTTTCCTCCTGCTCGCCTTTCGTGCGTCGCCTTCCCGTCTCTGCCTCACCATCGCCTTTAACAGGTCAGCCTGGCGGCTGATAGGCCGCCTCGGGGAACGCCCCCACCTCCACAGGTGCTACTATTGTGCGCTTAGTCCACAGTGGATTAAAAGAATATTGTGCAACAACACTAAAACACACAATATCAGGATAAAACCTGATATTTAAATATCAATAAACAAACATATAAATATGACAATAAAATCATGCAGGTAAAACCAACACTATGCACCAATGCACAGTCTGATCAAACATCAGAGTGTTCATCAGCACTGCAAACGATAAAGGGCTCAGAGCCCCCTCTTTGTGAGCCCACTGCCTGAGCCTGTGAGTATTTAGAAAGTAGAAGGACAGAAACTCCAGGTGTGGACGAGGCTCGTTGCATCAAAAACAGCTGCTGCTGTGATTCCTGCTGAAGGGGCTTCAAATAAGTGTCTGAATACTTCAGGAAATATGATGTTAAAGAAATAATCGTAAAGTTTCCAGTTTGTCATTATTAGAAACATTATCAGCCACAGGCTGAATGGATTCAATGGAGTAAACTGGTCCCACCATGACCTCTGACCTCTGACCTGCATCTACAGCACTGAGCCCTGACAGTGAGCAGCACTTGTTTCTTCAGCAGGATGTTTCCCTCCCTGCTGCAGACGGTGCAGGTGGAGGTGTTTGTGTCTCCATCTGTGGGGTATTTCAGGGTCAGACTGAGGTCTCCAGGTTACAGCAGCTTTCTCTTCATCTTCGTTGGGTCTCTGTAAAACTTGTGTGTCTCAGTTTGTTCCTGATGTGTTCCTGACTCGTTCTTTGGTAACTAGTCTGCAGCGTCCTGTAAAGTGCTGCAGACATGTTGGATGAAGAAGAACAGACAGACTGAGCCTCCACAGTCGGCCATGTCTCACACGCTTCCTTTCTTTGGGCCTCAGCATCAGCAACGTGTCTGCGGAGGATGTAGCTTTGAGTGACCACAGCTGCGTCTTTGTTGACCTTCACTTGAGGACGTGCCATTGGATAAATGAGTCTATTTGAAACTTCAGAAACAAAACTCAGATCAGAAAATGGGAGAAATTCAAAGTTTTGTTTGACACAATCAGCTGTTGCGTCTCGAGCTGCCTCACCTATAAATGTGGCTCTAAAGCAGACAGCAACAAAAGTCTGATTTTCTGTAGATCAAAGAAATCAATGACAAACCCCCCCAGAGCGTTCTTGTTGTGCAGCTCACTGCTGCTCTACTTTTACACCTGTGACATTTGATGAGAATCAGCCGTCTGCAGCTCCCTCAGAGATTCTCCCCACAAAGCTTTTTGCCTTGTAAACCTTTTTAACGCTTTTCTTCAGACTGGAGTGTTCCAGCTTTTTCAAACATGCCGTTGTGGAAGCAAAGCTCAGCAAACCCAGCTTAGATCCAACATTACATCAACATTATAGATCAGTTTCTCTTTCAGGTCAAAGCTTGTTGAGAAGCCACTTGCTGCCCACCTCACAGCCTGCTTGAAGAAACACCACATCTATGAGCGTTTCCACTCTGGTTTTGGTCAAATGCATCCACTGACACTGCACTACTAACAGTAAGCAGTTATATTGTGACGTCAGCAGATGGTGGAAAATACACAGTCCTGGTCTTGTTGGAGCTCTCCTGCTCTGAACATCTGAAGCTCTCCACCACATGACTGAGCACAACTCAGGGAGGAACATTTACTGAAGCTGCTGCAACATTTGCTGTCAGCACATGATTGTGTGACAGTCAAGGAGCCACCAGAGGACACCTGCTAACAGGGCTGGTATCCTCACTCATTTCTACAATCCATTCACTTTGAATCGCTGAAGTTTGCCTCAGACAGTCAGAAATATTATTATTCATTTCCATATGTTTATCTCTATAAAAGAAAGCTGACACTGTGAGACTTCATCAGAGGTGTGAGCATCACAGCAGAGGCCTTTGTGTCAAAGTCACTGAGGATAAAACAGAAGAAAATGAAGCAGATTTTCCTGGCCTGGCTTTTTATAGCAGATGACCTTAAAAATATTCTGCAGTAGAACAAAAACACATGTGAACATGACCTGATGAAGTGAAGCAAAGTTACAGAGGTTTGATTACAGACACAGCTGAGAGTTTTGCAATTTTGCATCATTTTACAAAGTTTGTTCAGTTTTGAGCAGCAGAAATGAGACTAAGTCAAAAACAGGGTTAGGGTTAAAGAATTAAAGAATCTGCTCAGATTTAAAATGGTGAAGCAAGCATGCTTATTGTGACAATATTAAAAGTTCAGTTTGAGTGATTGTGATCGTCTACAGCAGGGTTTTGGTTTGATGTTGACCTTTGACCTGCAGTGGGACATCTCTCAGTCTAAATGACGGAGCAGGTGTAGGTGGCGCTGTCAGACAGTTGGAGGTTGGTCAGGTTCAGGCTGAGGTCTCCAGTTTCCAGAGCGTCAGTCTTCATGGATGTTCGGCCGCTGTAACGCTGGTTTGGATCTTTCAGTTCATCTCCTTGAAGCTGGTGGACGGTTGGAGGACTGAGGTCGGAGCGACTCCACACCACTGTGGGGCTGTCCAGTTCAAAAGTGGGAAACTCACAGGGCAGCAGGACAAACAGCTCTCCCTCATACAGCTCCACAGCCGAGGCATGCTGGGAAACTGAGGACACAGACAGAGTCCATGTGTCACTTTGAGATCAAACGTGGACACAGCTTCAGTTACACAATATCAAATATCTACATATAGAAATAAAATCACTGTGCAGGTCAAATAAATAAATACAATAAAGAAAGAAATAAGACGGGTATAAGTGAAAAGTCTGAGTTCAGCCCGTCGGCTCACAGAAACACTGACTTCCTGTTGTTAATGAGGCGGCTGTGGGAACAGGTAGGAGGCTCCTGATTGGTTCATAAGGTGTGAATAAATGTGTCATGTAGCAGGAAGCAAAGCCACATCAGGCCTTAGAAGGAATTCATGAAAGTGTGAAGTCTGTCTGCAGTGCAGTGGAGTGATCTCCTCCCTATGAATGAAGTTAGAAGTCTGGAATTTTAGGAAGCAGCTGCACGTCAGGAAGCACAAATGTGATGAGGAGAAGGCATGGAGCGCTGTGTCAGGCTCTGCTGTGGAAACCAATCAACTTTTGCATGTTTTGAACCGGAAGAAGAAGCAGGATGTGAACTTTGTAGGTCAAAACAAAGCTCAGGGTCACATTTGATCCAGTACTCATGTCACCATCAGTGTTGGGCAACTTACTTTGAAAAAGTAATTAATTATAATTACTAGTTACTTCTTCAAAAAAGTAACTGAGTTAGTAACTTCAATTCAATTCAATTCAATTCAATTTTATTTATATAGCGCCAAATCACAACAAAAGCCGCCTCATATTATATTGTACAGTAGATAGCACAATAATAAATACAGAGAAAACCCCAACAATCATATGACCCCCTATGAGCAAGCACTTTGGCGACAGTGGGAAGGAAAAACTCCCTTTTAACAGGAAGAAACCTCCGGCAGAACCAGGCTCAGGGAGGGGCGGGGCCATCTGCTGCGACCGGTTGGGGTGAAGAAGGAAACTAAGGGAGGATTCAGGGTCACCTGGTCCAGCCCTAACTATATGCTTTAGCTAAAAGGAAAGTTTTAAGCCTAATCTTAAAAGTAGAGATAGTGTCTGTCTCCTGAATCCAAACTAGAAGCTGGTTCCACAGAAGAGGGGCCTGAAAACTGAAGGCTCTGCCTCCCATTCTACTTTTAAATACTCTAGGAACAACAAGTAGGCCTGCAGAGCGAGAGCGAAGTGCTCTAATAGGGTGATATGGTACTACAAGGTCATTAAGATAAGATGGGGCCTGATTATTTAAGACCTTGTATGTGAGGAGCAGGATTTTGAATTCAATTCTGGATTTAACAGGAAGCCAATGAAGGGAAGCCAAAACAGGAGAAATATGTTCTCTCTTTCTAGTCCCTGTCAGTACTCTTGCCGCAGCATTTTGGATTAGCTGAAGACTTTTCAGGGAGTTTTTAGGACATCCTGATAATAATGAATTACAGTAGTCCAGCCTGGAAGTAATGAAGGCATGAACTAGTTTTTCAGCATCACTCTGAGACAGGATATTTCTAATTTTAGAGATGTTGCGCAAATGGAAGAAAGCAGTCTTACATATTTGTTTAATATGTGCGTTGAAGGACATGTCCTGGTCAAAAATGACTCCAAGGTTCCTCACAGTGTTACTGGAGGCCAAGGTAATGCCATCCAGAGTAAGAATCTGCTTAGATACCATATTTCTAAGATTTTCAGGGCCGAGTACAATAACCTCAGTTTTATCTGAATTAAGAAGCAGAAAGTTAGCGGCCATCCAGGTCTTTATGTCTTTAAGACATTCCTGCAGTTTAACTAATTGGTGTGTGTTACCTGGCTTCATGGATAGATAGAGCTGCGTGTCATCTGCATAGCAGTGAAAATTTATGCTATGTCTTCTAATGATGCTGCCTAAGGGAAGCATGTATAATGTAAACAGAATTGGTCCTAGCACTGAACCCTGAGGAACACCATAATTGACCTTAGTGGGTGAAGAGGACTCTCCATTTACATGTACAAATTGGAGTCTATTAGATAGATATGATACAAACCACTGCAGTGCAGTACCTGTAATACCTACAGCATGTTCTAATCGCTCTAATAGGATATTATGGTCAACAGTATCGAACGCTGCACTGAGGTCTAGCAGGACAAGCACAGAGATGAGTCCACTGTCAGAGGCCATAAGAAGATCATTTGTAACCTTCACTAAAGCTGTTTCTGTGCTGTGATGAGCTCTGAAACCTGACTGAAATTCTTCAAATAAGCCATCCGTCATACATCAGATTCTAACTTTTTCTAACTCAAAAAATGATCTTTAATTTCTCCGGGGACTGAGCACACACAGAAAAGCTCAGGTGTGAAATCATTAGAGGACTGAGGAGGAGCTCCTGGTGATCCGTGTGGGACTAAAAAGCTCTGATAACGTCCATCCAGCAGCTGATAACAGGGACATTTGGTGCCATGTCAGAGCTGCACAGTCAATCATCAGTTTGGCTCTTTAGTTTGAAGAGTTCAAAGCAGCAGCAGAGAATCTAAAGTGTGTCACACAGCACCAAGTTTCCTTTGGTCACATATGAAATGTGAGTCAGAGCTTCAGCTACACAACAACAACACACACACAGCTGATTGTAACATGAGCTCATCTGAAAGCCACCAAGAAGAATCCAGTGATTTGAAAGTTGCTGCTTTGGATTGTTAGTTTGATCTGAATCAGAATCCAGTGTTTGATGGAAATCTGCTCCTGAAACAATGAACCAGGTTAAAATACTTTAAATCAGTGCAGATGTATAATGTAATTTAACATGTTGATAATGGTTGTAGTGGGCTTGTAATGTAAATGTGATTAAATGTGACATTAATGGTGACGCTGCATAAACCTGATCAAACAGTTCTATTAGTGGGTCTGTGTGATCAGCATCAGTGGGTTAAGGTGAGGCCTTGACTAGTAGAACGTCATGTTGGTGTCTGACAACACATGAGCCAACATCAGACTCCGAGCGCTACGATGCTAAAGATCAGAAGATCCAGTGTGACATCATCGTTACCTGGCAACAGCAGCCCTCATCTGACTTTATTGGAGGATATTTACACCAGCAACACTGTTTAGTTTGATATGACGGATTAACAACATGCTGTGATGTCCAGTTCATCTGTAATAGATACTGGATCTAATCAGTCAGCAGATATTTGATCAGCTTATTTATAACTATACTAGAAACAAACACAACTGTGTTGGTGATTCATGCAAACTTGCATATCAGCCTTTGAAGGTTTTGTAGCATTGAGAACAAAGAGGTTGTGTTAGGGCTGAAAAGCCCGACTTGTTCTCCTCTGCAGGTCATCAAATGCACCACAGAAGTTTGTATTTGCACAGCCTGTATATGTTTGATGGCTTTATTATTCTCTGTTCAAAGAGAATAAATGTGCAAAATGTCTCATGTAGTATCAGCTTCATTTAAAATGACTGCAAACATTTAGAGAACATGTGCTGCTGTTTGTCCTACATTTCAACACTGAATGAACCCTGAAAACGTGATGGCAGGTGGCAGATTGGAGTCCACATGAAATATCGGCTGTATGAAGACTGAAAATATAGATGATACAAATATGCAGCCAAACATTTGTGGACATGGATAAACTATCTGATCCAAAAAGCAGGAAGTGACACAGCTAGAAAATGAAAGTGTGTAACAGCTGAAGTCAAATGTAATGCAGAGTTGAATCTGCACTTGGATCCATGTGTGAAAGGTCCACATGTAGGGATCACATGAGTCCTGATGTTTGTCAGTGCAGCTTGATAACTCCATCTACTGTGGGCTACATATACTGGGCTGGTAGCTCCATAGTGTTGCAAAGAAACTATTCAATGTGCAAAGTTTAAAATCAGAGGCTCTTCTAACACAGGAGCCATGTTGAGTTTAGATCACAGCGACCACCGGCAGTCTGAAATGGAATGAAGCCCATTGACAGCCAGCAGGTCTAAACAGGAACGCAGCCATTTGTATGCGTGGCAATGATGTGGCTGCAGCTGACACAGGATTGGTTCAAACTAAACATCATTTCACAGAGTTCACAAATAAACTCACGTTTTTATCTTTGAAGATCATCATAAAGTAGAATTGATGGTCCAGCAGACAACAGCAGGAGGTTTGAGCCCTTCTGATGCAGCAGAAACAGGATTTGGAGGAAGATGTTAATAGATTAGAAAGAATTGTACACTGTGAATCAATGCAAGTCTTTCTAGATAGACAGATCTTTAATAATCCCTCAGGTAGGTTCCTCTGGGACAGTCACAGATAGAGACACCAATTCTGACGTCCTTTGAAAGTTTTCATCACTCGTCATGTTCATTTACAAACAACAGTCGCACAAACTACACAATTATTTTCCTCCAATTAGGACTTTTCACTTGCAGAAATGGTCCTGTGTGATTTCTAGGCTGTGATATAAAAACTAGTTCCTAATGGCAGCGATTCACTCAGTAAACATGTGTTTCCTTCACCAACCTCACACACAGATCCAATAAGATCAGGAAGTGGGCAGTATAGTACAATATGTGTTATTTTGTACTGTGCTGCCCAAACTAAAGATCTGCTGAAGTGTTGGAAATGATTCAGATGTTTATTTTGGACGATACAGCAGAAGATCAGACATGAAAGTGGAGATAACACAGAAGACCTGCAGCAAAGGGTCAGAGGTCAGACTGGGCCACGTGATTCAACAATGAGCCAATGATCATCAAGTAGTGACTAAAGCAGAGCCCTGACGTTCTGACATTTATCACACAGTTAGAACAAATGTCTGCTGATGACTTCATCTCATGAAATGACTGATAGATGTCAATTCATTGATCAGCTGAGCTGCTGATCTTCATCGTGCACAGAAACATTCAGCTTGTTTCAATCAGTAAATAACTCCCACTACTCCCAGTTTGAACTGTTCCCACTCAAAATGCTGTCAGAACAATGATCATTGTAGAACTTCACAAACATCACGTGTTGTTTTCCACATGGAAGATCAGCAAACATACAGAAACTTCCTGTTGCCACACACGGCCTCTAAAATCTCTTCCACGCTTTCTGTCTGAAGTCCACTCTCTGTGTCGGATCCACAGGAAACAACAAGATCTTATTAACATGGTTTTCAATGTGTCTCCTTCCAAAAAGTCCAACCAATGAACAAATGTGTATATTTGTGGAGACCGAACAAAAGCATGACACATTTGTCTGTTTCTATAAACTGGTGTCAAACACAAATATGAAGAGTTTCATTGACAGACTCCAAAATGCCCCCGCAGTGAATCACAGGGAAATCCTACAGTGTGCAGAGAATCTTAATGGCTCCAACATCAACACATCCACAATGTTGGATCCAGTTCTACCTCACAGAGTTACTAAGACACACCCTCTGCCAGCATTACAACAGCTCCACCTGCTTCACCTGCCTCCTCAGCCTCTGTACACCTGAAGAGAAAAGAAAGGCTCCAAAAGCTCAAATCTACAAAGGATTCATGAAGTTTCATCCAACAAGAACATGTTTGCCTTCCACAGTGTGCTGTTAGACACCACTGTACCTCTGCCATTTCAAAAAGAGCAGCTTGGGAACATTTTGGCTCCAAACACTTTGTGTTTAACTTCCTAATCTTTGTTTTCTTTGTGAACAACATCTGGAGCTTTTTGACTCATAGAAACATCATTTTGTTCTTTAGATGACAGCAGATTGGGACTGAATAATCAATCACTATCAAACCAATAAAGATGCTGATTTTACAGGAACTTTGTTGGAGAAGCTGTAAAGACATGAAACTGGTGGAGATCCCAAACCAGTTGATAGTGCTGATTATTCCAAATAAAGCTGTTTTCCATTTGAGATGAAATGACTTTCTGTCCTGATATATAATAAAGATGTTAGTTGTTTTTGAGCCCCTGTATTAAAAGTAGATCCAGTTTAAAGTCAGCTTGAGTTTGATGTCTTTATGTCAAAGCTGCTCATGATGTTGAGCTGCTGATGGAATAAAAACAGTGAAAAATCTGCCTCAATATAAAAGCATGTAGTCCAGACTTAAATGGAGCCTATTGTTAGCTGAGGTCCACACACAGTGTTTGACAGTGTAAACTGTGTGAAAGGGCTGCTGGTGGAGCTCACTAGGATGAGCAGGTGACCATGTGCCACGAGGTGGAGAGCAGCTGGCCTGGCTTTGATTCTGACCACGCCCCCTTTCTCTCTCCCTCTGCTTTGCTGTCACTTATCTTCACTGCTCTGTCCAATAAAGCTGAAAAAGGCCCCAAATCAAAGAAATCTGCTGCAGCCTCTGAAATGTCTTCTGTTTCCTTCCCGACGGCTTTTTCACCGTCAGCCCATCAGACAGTCCAGCAGCATTTATGATGATGTCATGATGTTGAAGAGACTGCTATGGTGGCCTCCCATGACCCCCAGCCTCATCTACACTGAGATGCAGACATTTGAAAAGCAGACAACTGAATAATAGTCCAACACAACAGTCTGTGTACAGACACACACTGAGCTTTCATAGAGTCAAAGGAGTCAATCAAACACAGCTAGTTGAGTCATTTCTTGTGTGAGTCTAAAGTGAATCTAGTATTTGAAAGTCCACTTCCTGTATTTGTTGTTGAAGACTTCTTCAGCTTCTTCTCAAGGACATCAGCTGCTTGTTTGGCAGCAGAGGCAGTTAAGAAGCTTCCTGAAAAACACTGAACAGTGAGTTCACTGTGGCATATGACAAATTCAGCTTTCTATGTGCAAATGTGTCTGTGTCAACCTTTCAAATGCTGTTGAATCCAAAACATCAGCGGCTCCTTGGCTGCTCACTTCATGCACTTCTGTCTTTGTGACAGTCCAATGACATCACAGCTGTTTCCACCCCCAGTGTCTCAGGACTGGACACCTTTAAACATGTGGAGGATCAAACAGCCGTCCAGCTAAACATACATGAAACTATCAAAGCTGACAATCATTCCAATAACATCTAATGGTCACATATATATAGACACAGGACTACAAGGAAATGGCTCTCAGCATCTGGCTGTGGGAACAAATGAGTCCCTGTTTGTGTTCAAATTGTGTGCATGTTTTAGACGTGTGTCACATGTAGAAACACAAAAATGACACAAAGATGTGTTTGACACAACTGTGCAGCTGTAAGTTGTTTCTAATGATTCATTGAAGCTCTTCTAACATTCTGGAGACAATCAGTCCATGAATCTGTTCAACACCACAACAATTTGACTTCAATGTGAACGTTTGCCATTAAATAACCTTCTTCATCCAGCTGACAGCATCCTTCATTCTATGATATGAACAGTTCCTCCTGTTGATGACAAACCTCTGACATGATCTGCTTGAGGAGCTTTTTCATGTGAAGCTCTCTGAGCTCAGGGCTAAGTTGCTGTGTTTCATCTTTAAGAGCTGCTGCCTCCTCGCCGTTCTTCTTCTCCTAATGACACCATTTCTGCTTCAGATCTTTCACTGGGCCTAAAACAGATGAAGAGTAGATCTACTGCTGTTCACTGTTTGTGTCAATATGGAGAAATATGAAAGACAAACACAGCACATACAGAGAAATGTAGACAGAATGTGCAGCCAGTGCAGTAAATGGTCTAAATATCAGCTCTTTAGAAAATGATCCTGATGAACATGAAACTAACATCCAATGAGAAACACAGCTTCCTTGTTTCATGTCCAATAACAATAAATGAAGAGCTAATAAAGAGCTATTCTATTGTAAAATGCTGAGATGATTATTAGACACAACCCAGCGGCTCACCAAAAGCCTGCATTGCAAATCTATATGAAAGTAATCTATGCTCATATATGGCAAAATCCTTTAAGTGTCACTGTGTTTTTCATCTGTGCTCTTGTTGGTTGGACAAGTTTGTAAATGACAAAGAGCTCAGTGGACTTTGCATCCATCAAATCCTGTTAGATGTTTGTTTTTCCTTCACAGCTTTGTGATGAAGGCTAAAGAACAGAGATATGAACTATTGCCAATATGAATCCTGATGCATGACGTGGGCACAGACCCACCAAAGCAACACTCAGCTCACCTCATTCCAGGCGCTTGTCTGCTGGAGACCATGAGCCTTGTTAGTCACACATTAGCACCGTGGTAGGAAACAGCCTCCATCATTTCATTAGATCTGAATTTGGACTGTTTCCCTCTGGATGAGAACCAAGTCTGTCAAATCTATTGATCCAACACAAACTATCAAACACATTGGCTCACAGTCAGACTGGCTTTGTATGGATGGTGTAACAGGGGCTGGGAAAGGATGCTGAAAGCTGAATATAATACAGAACAATAACAGGACATATAATCATGTAGAAACATGATCTTCAACAGGCACACTTCTATTATTCATGATCACAAAGAACTTGTGCAGCCCTGATATCAGCCCTAATATATGAGTGTGTTTGCCCAAAGATTGAAACAGCATCAACATGACAGCTGTAAGAAATCTTCTCTCAGCCTTGTTTGGCAGAAGATCCCTGCAACAAAGATTGTAGCTGAAAGATGACGTGTGTAAAGTTTGTCTTTGGGAGGGTTGAGGCTGTTTTTAGACCTTTGATAGTTTCAATCCAGTTCTGAAAGACAGAAATAAAAACAACATCATTAAGATCAGATCATGGAGCTGTTTCCTGCCTTGTTTCTAGCTTCACATTACAAGACTTTACTACAATAAAGATGCTGACATGTATCTGTAGGAACAACATCATTGGATCTATAACAACTGGAGCCAAACCAGTGGCTCTGCTGGGATCACTGGTGAGCCAACACTTCCTTGTTGATGCAGATTTCAGGGCTTCCTGTTGCTCCTCCGTTATAACTGTTCTCTCTTCTCAACACATGATGACACAAAGGAATCAGCAGTGACGAAGATGATGCTGAAGCACACATGTCACACATATAACAGAGCAGTGCAGTTACACACACCTCTGCTTGACATTAGGCCTCAAACAAAGACACAAAACACTAACTTGACTCTAAATAGAAGAAACTGGCAGCTTTTTCTGTTCTGTGCTTATTTATATTTGACACACATGCTTCTCTTTGTGCAAACACACATCGCACTATAAGGGTAACCTAGCACACAATGATTGGACAGCACAGTGATGATGCTGGGAGATCCTATACGAAGCAACACAGAAACACTGAGAACTTTAAACATTGATTATATTGAGATAAGCAGCCGACCCAGTCTAGATAAAGGCGAGCAGCTGGGACCGCTGCTGCACCAAAAACAGGTTTCAGTGTTTCCATGTGTGTGTGTGTGATGTCTTTACTTATACTGGTCAATAGACTTTAGTCAACACATGATTGAAAGGTGTTACACATGAAATAAAAACAGTGTTTCATCTTTATTCCTCTGAAGCAGCTGCATTATAACCAATCTGCTCCTTTGTGGCCTTTAAAACAGCTTAAATAACTGTTGTTATATTTGTTTCTGCTCCTCTTGGACAGACGACTCTTGAAAAGACATTTTTGAATTTCAATGTGACTTTAACTGGATAAATATGGGATATATAAACGTCCCTCTGCAACAAACTGATTCCAGCTTCTACCTCATGATAGGAATGTTTTTGTGGCTCAAGATGACCTGATATCTTTCATGATGGAGACATTTGACACATGTTTCACATATTATAGACCAACAAGTTATTCATAGCAGTTTAAATACGGGGAGTCACTTTTGGGCCCAGCAGATAAAACAGAGCCAATATTTCCTTCTTTATTTAAGTGACGTGTGTCACAGATGTGACCTAGTAAAGTGTAACTGAACATTAGTAACGTTATTAACACTCTCAGCTCGTCCTTGTTCCAGACCTGAAGATCCTCTTCTTTCATTCAGCAGCAGCTTCAGGTCTCTGATGGTCCAGGCTTGTTGTTGGGAAACAGCCCTGCTGGGATGATGGTGTCCTCACAGAAACAGTCAGTGATGCTGTTGATCTCCATCACAGAGCACGTCCCAGTCTGCAGTCTCAGTCCTGCAGGGCCTCGCTGGCTTCCTGACTCCACCCAGTCAACAACAGGAAGTGTTTGCAGGAACAAACTGAGGCTGTGGTCAAACAGGAGTTTTTATCTCCTGGCTCTGACTCTCACTGCGGCCCCGCTGCTGTGTCAACATGTGTTTGTGCTAAACAATGATGGAAAGTGTTATAAATGACTTGTTGGCCTCTGATCTGTCACAAACAGCTGAAACGTGTCTCTCATGAGTCACATGAAGGTTTCTGACAGAAAGGACAAAAAGTAGCTGCAGTCAGTTTGTGTCATTTTTATATTTATTCATCTGGGAGAAAAATCTGAGGGACATTAAAATGTGTTTTTCAACAGAGACAAGAACATAAATATAACGTCACAGGTAAATGAACATATTTCAAGTAAACAGCTGGACTGATCAGGTCCAAACACAGAGTGATCAACAAACAGCTGTCATATCTTTATATATCAGCTCTTTATAAATCCTGTTCACTGCAGTCTGTTTACTAATAATGTCAAACTGTTAGAAACACAGAAACATCAGAATCGTCTTTGTTGACATAAACCTGTCTGGGATCCTTTGTTGTTCTTTTGATGCAGAGTTACATTATAAATATAAAGAGTTATTTCAGAGTCTCATCAGTTTTCCTGCATGTCTTTATTGAACACATCAGCAGGGCTGAAGCTCTCATGTTAAACACACACTGATCTATGGACACGTTCATGTGTTTCTAACAGAACCAGGCTGTTATCAGCTGCACTAACATGATGTCACACACACTGAATGTAACAGTGACATCATCACACAATCAGCTGTGATTGTTTCACTGTCATCAAACTAGTCAACAGGAAGTAGAATCAATAGAAACCAATCATTTACTGACAGCATGTCTGATTGAAATAAGTGCAGATTATGTATGAAGTGTAACTGCACACAGTAACTGTGTTACAATAAGGACTTAACAGCGCCCTCTGCTGGAGTGTTTCAGTACTGCGTTAACTAGAATACACCACCTCCTCCTCCTCCTCACACCACCTGCTACAGCTCTACTCTTCTATGACTACAGTCATCCACAGCACTGATGTGAGGTCACATGGTTCATATGTAAGGAGCACAGAGACGTCCTAGCAGCTGACCTCAGGTCAGTTTAATGACTGTGAGCAGCAGCTGTGTTATTGTCACTGTGACAGGGAGACACTCTCAGACACAGCGCTCATGTCAGCTTGTTGTCATGCAGGAGGATCAGGAGCTCCATGTTTGTCTTCATGTTTGAATCATGATGTGTTTGTGCCATCAGAGTCTGTCATGAGTACTCAGGGTTTCACAGCAGCTCTTCTGGATGCTGACGAGGACTCCAACCTCATGTTTCACCTCTCTGAGCTTCTGATGTCTGTCAACACTCGTGTTTCTTCTCTGGGCTCATCTGGACAAAAACACCTTTCTGTGTTTGGCTCCAGCCTCATTCTGACTGACAGGAAGTGTGTTATCCATGAGCTTCTTTGTTTCCTGCTGTGTTTCCTGTCTGTGGACAAACACGAGTGTTTCAGCTGAGGACTTGGTTCCTTCCACCTGTCCATACAGGACATCACGCTGTCTTTTCTCTTTAAATGCAGCTCCAGGTCCTTCCACGTGCTGCTCTGTATTTGTGCAGTTTGTAGTGTGTCCTGGGAAACGTAGCACACATGGTGTTCTTCTGCTGTTTCCTCCTTTCACTGAGTGTGAAACACTGACGCTGTGCTGTTGTTCACAGAGCTGATTCTAGCTGCAGCTGGACTCTGTCATCTAACTGAATGTGTTGGTGCTGATCACGGGGCTCTGAGGGGGGAGCAGCAGGAGGACTCTGGATGCTGACGTCAGTGTATCTGTGGAAGCTCACACAGCGTCTCTGTCATTCAATATTGTGTATATATTGTATCTATGCAAAGATGAACAGACTGTGTTCACTGGTCTCTGTGCTGCTGACTGCTGCAGCTCTGATGTCATCATCACTCCCTCCTCCACCCTCAGCAGTCCCAGCATGCTGCTGTGGTGCACCCCACCCTCACTCTACACCTGAGCCATAGACCACACCCTCCACCTCAATATACACCACAGTTTTCTCTGCTATGGAAATGAGATCAGGAGGAAATCATTATTATTATTATTTAATAAATGCTCACATTAATGTGGGCTTATTTGTTTCATATTAGAAACATTAGTTGAGTGTTTTTAGTATAAAATGGTGAAAGTCCCTCTTTTTGCGCCTCCCCTCACCTGTGGTTGGACGGTGCTGTTACCGTGGTGACAGCTGTGATGTGTTTCAGTCCTGCCTGGTTATCACTGCAGGAATCTTTACTTTCACATTTATTACAGGTAATAACTCTGATTTTTCTGTGTATTATGAACTAAATGTATCCTGATACACACAGAGATGGATGAGCAGAGGTCACATGATGAAAGAACAAACATGGAGTCTTTGATTTATTTAGATATTTATTGATGAATGCAAACAAACCTGACACTGAACCATCGTCCAGCTTTCACAGAACAAACCTGATCACATGACCTGCTGACCCAAACAGTGAAAAGCTCCATGGCAACAACAACAAACAGCCTCACATATGTTAACAGAGGCTGTTAGAAGCACAGAGTCTTTACAGTCTTTCTCCTGTTTGTACACAGATCTCTGCACATCTTCATCACAGTTACTCACAGACGTGCAGAGTGTGTGGATATCAAAGCTAAGTTTCCACCATGTTTGTAGTCTGTACTGGGACTCATGGAGCATCTCTCTATGAGCACTCAGTGCTTTAAACAGTGAGTCCCAGTTTAACCAGCAGCCTTCACACCACACATCACACAGACATGGAAACTTCAAACCCTCAGACTGAAGTCACCATCAGAAATAAATAGATTGTGATGAAGATGAATAACTGGACCAGTTTGCTGTGGTTTCTTCTGTTCGTGTCAGAAATAAGAGTCTGGCAGCACTTTGCTCTCCTTCCACATGTTTAAGGAGGAAGTGAAGAAGAGTGAGTGAGTCGTCTTCCTCTGTGGGCCCAACATCAGGCAGCAGCCACGGATTTTAAAAACCCAGCACACTGCTTCAGAAACACTGAGTCCAGGTGACCAGAGTCATGTGATCAGTGAGGTCTTCACTCAGGACGTCACTGCTTCAGGACCTGATTCAGAGGTTTATAAGGACGTGGATCATTGGTGCTGATGTGTGAGAGCTGGTGAACCACACTGTAAAATCTAATTAGTTCCCAGAACTCAAAAAAATTGAGGAAACTCGTTGCCTCAAAAAAATTGAGTAAAGCTTAGCTAAAAATGACAAAATTAGGACAACTTATTTACTTTGAGTACTCTGTACAAGCTCATTTGTTCCCAGAACTCAAAAAAATTGGATCAAGTTTACGTAAGATGACCAAGTTAGGGCAACTTACTCATTTTGAGTACACTGTACAGCCTTGTTAGTTCCCAGAACTCAAAAAAATTGAAAAAATTGTAACCTGAATATGATTAAAAATAATTAACAACACTTTTTGTAATGATGTTAAAATCAGCCCAACTTTTATTTTCAAACACAACAAAGTATAACAGCCAACATACTGGACACTGTTCTGCTGAACAACAAACAATTATATTGCCATCACTGTTATAATCTTACAATGAAACAAAGTCTCAGATGTAATTATTCTGAAAATAAGTTTAGGCCTACCACAAGTTTGTTTTGTACTTACTTATATAATCAAAATAAAATATTTGTTGTTCTGTCACAAGTGCAGTCTCTAATTTAAACAACACATTTGTTTTCCATTCCAACACATGAGCTGGAATGTTGTAATATTTTAAGGATGGCTTGTTTCCAGTCCAGGCATCACTGCCTGAATGACTGTCATGGATCGAGGTGATCCAAATGTAGGTGCAGAAGAAAGTCTTTAACTTCCCTTAAGTACAGTGGCAGTGGATGTGGGTTGGAGATGCAATGAGTTTGAACCTGCAAGCGACCATCTTCACTGACCACACCATCTGTGACGGAGGATCACGTGACTAATTAGCCACATTTAGCTTAGCGCTGTCAGCAGGACACTCGGTGGTGACGCCACAGCTCAGTAAACCCTCTGGTGTCGCTCTGTCCTCCACAACAACAAGTGCAAACCCACACTTAGTGAACGATATCAGTTTAAATGGTTTTTCAATCGTTTAAAGGTTATTTTCTCCAGCTCACCGATAAAAAAAAAAAAGTTTAGCGCGCCTGCTCTGCTCGGCTGTAGAAAGTTAGAGCCCGGAAATACGGGAACTGGCGCTGGGGTGGGACAAGAGCTGCCTAGAGCTTCACCGATTGGCTGACACTGTCATTGTCCGGGTGTGTACTAGTGTGTCTCCCTCTGAGCCAGCATCTCCACCCCTGGGAGGGGCCTCCTCCTACATCGCTCCCTCGCTCACCTGGAGACCGCTGGGAGCACTGTGAGAATCATGTTCTTTGATTTCTCCAGTGCCTTCAACACTATTCTTCCCTCGGTTCTGAAGGACAAGCTGGAGAACTCTGGAGTGGACCATCACCTCACTACCTGGATTTTGGACTACCTCACCGACCGACCACAGTATGTGAGGACTCAGGGCTGTGTGTCGGACAGGGTCGTCTGCAGTACAGGGGCCCCACAGGGAACGGTTCTGGCTCCGTTCCTCTTCACCATCTACACTGCAGACTTCTCCCACAACTCCACCCAGTGCTTCCTGCAGAAGTTCTCTGATGACTCTGCAATAGTCGGCCTCATCACTGATGGGGACGACAAGGAGTACAGAGGACTGACTCAAGACTTTGTGGACTGGTGCCAGCTGAACTACCTCCAGATCAACGCCAGTAAAACCAAGGAGCTGGTGGTAGACTTCCGCAGGCACAAACATCCTCCACTGCAACCACTGAACATCCAAGGTATGGACATCGAGGCTGTGGACAGCTACAGGTACCTTGGTGTTCATCTGAACAACAAACTGGACTGGACTCATAACTCAGACGCCCTCTACAGGAAAGGGCAGAGCAGGCTGTACCTGCTTCGGAGACTCAGGTCGTTTGGAGTGGAGGGCCCACTCCTGAAGACCTTCTATGACTCTGTGGTGGCCTCAGCCATCTTTTATGGTGTGGTCTGCTGGGGGGGCAGCATCTCTGCTGGGGACAGGAAGAGACTGAACAGGCTGATCCGAAGAGCCAGCTCTGTTCTAGGATGCCCTCTGGACCCAGTGGAGGTGGTGAGTGACAGGAGAATGGTGGCTAAGCTGTCATCCCTGTTGGACAACATCTCCCACCCCATGCATGAGACTGTGACAGCACTGAGCAGCTCCTTCAGTGGGAGACTGCAGCACCCACGGTGTGGGACGGAGAGATTTCGCAGGTCTTTCCTCCCCACTGCTGTCAGACTCTACAATAAAGACTTTTGCAGCTGATCAAACACACAAACCCACACATGTGCAATAAGACTGCTATACGTGCAATTCTTCTTCTGACGAAGTTGTTTTTGTATTTTCCTACTCAGTTGTATATAGTATTTGTATTTCTATTTTATTCTATTGTATATATTATTCTATTCTATTTTATTCTATTGTATATAGTATTTTATTTTATTTTATTGTATTTTATTGCATTCCAGTGTTTTCTAATTTCTGCTACATAACTTTGCACTTTTGCTGTAACAAAACAAATTTCCCACCTGTGGGACTAATAAAGGCCATCTTATCTTATCTGTGTTCTGCTGATTGCTCGCACCTGTGGGTGTTTTCAGTTTGCGTCCCTAGTCTCGTCACGTTAATCACTCCCAGCTGTGTCCCCCACCTGTGTGTAATCTCCCTGTGTTCTCTGAGTGTTTTTAAGTCGTGTCTTCTGTCTTAGTCATTGCTGGTTCGTCTGTGTTGTTTCCCCTCGGTCTCCGTTCGTCTCTCTGTGTTTTTCCTCGTGCTTCCCTGCATCTTGGTTTCCGGTTAGTTCTGTTAGTTCTCCCAGTTTAGGTTTTTGTAGTTCAGGCTCACCCTCACCACTTTTGTTTGTCTCCACTCTCGTTTAATAAATACTCACCTCCACCAGAGCTGCCGCATTTTGGGTCCTTTCTACAAACTCCACACGTCTGCCACACCGGACGTGACATATATTGGTTTATTAACTATTATTATTAATTTTACCAGCACAGAATACATCCTTGATTACATTAGAAAACATCTGTTAAATGAGACTGGAATAAGCAAAAATTTAGGCCTGAGGCTACATGTAAATGAGAGCAAACAGGCTGTAGTGCAAAAAAAACATGCATATGATATAAACTATATATGTCTAATTAAAATATGTTGATCAGTTAAGTGGGTGGGAGATGAGGTTTAGGAAGTATGAGTCGGGTTAAAATACAATGGTTAACCTTTGTTTTCTTGGTTGCCATGGTCACGCCTTTGTGCTCACATGCTCTTATTTTGACAGTCTACCTCCTGCCCTCGCTTTCATGCCCCTTTTCCCACTATGAAGTATTTATTATTATTATTTTCTGGAGTCAGGGTGACATTTGTAGAATAATTATGAATTAATCTAAAAAAATTAAGATCATTTAAAACAATTTTTAAATGAAATCATTTGCGCCGTATTCTCAGTCTCATGTTTTCCTCTTTCTGGATAGAATCTGACACCGAGACATTCAAAGAGAGATGTAAAAAGTAAATGTAAAGGTTTTCCTTACTCTGTGTTGTTTCTTATCTATTTATTTATTTTTCTATTTGGCTTACTTGTGCCTGCACCTCGGGAGAGTCCCAACACTGTGGAAGACATCATGTCTCATACCTGTCCCTAAGAAACCACACCCAAGTGAGCTTAATGACTTCAGGCCAGTCGCGCTCACATCACACCTGATGAAGACCATGGAGAGACTGGTTCTGAGGATACTTAGGCCACAGGTGCGCCATGCACTAGACCCGCTGCAGTTTGCATATCAGGAGAAAGTGGGCGTCGACGATGCCATCTCATACCTCCTACACAGGACACACTCACACCTGGACAAGGGGAAAAGTACAGTGAGAATCATGTTCTTTGACTTCTCCAGTGCTTTTAACACCATCCACCCCCCCAGACTGAGTGATAAGCTCCTGCAGATGGGTGTGGATGCTCACCTAGTATCCTGGATTGGAGACTACCTGACTGAACGGCCACAGTTCGTCAGACTGAAGGACTGCCTCTCCGACACTGTCATCAGCAGCACCGGAGCTCCACAGGGAACAGTGCTCTCTCCAGTCCTGTTCATCCTGTACACTTCTGACTTCTGTTACAACACGGAGTCATGCCACATGCAGAAGTTTTCGGACGACACTGCAATTGTGGGCTGTATCAGGGACGGGCAAGAGGAGGAATACAGGAGCCTGGTGGAGGACTTTGTGCAATGGTGCAGACTCAACCACCTACAACTCAACACTGCTAAGACCAAGGAAATGGTGGTGGATTTCAGGAAGTCTAAGCATGCCCTGCTGCCAGTCACCATCGAGGGGGTCAATGTGGAGGTGGTGAACACATACAAGTACCTGGGAATACATCTAGACGATAAACTGGACTGGTCAGCCAACACTGCAGCAATCTACAAGAAGGGGCAGAGCAGGCTGTACTTCCTGAGGAGGCTGCGGTCCTTCAATGTCTGCAGCAAGCTCCTCAGGATGTTTTACCAGTCTGTTGTTGCCAGCGTCCTCTTCTATGCTGTGGCATGCTGGGGAGGAAGCACTAAGAAGAGGGATGCTGGGCGACTAGACAGGCTGGTAAGGAAAGCTGGCTCTGTTGTGGGAGCTGAACTGGAGTGTATCACTTCAGTATCAGACAAAAGGACTATGAACAAGATACTCAACATCCTGGACAATGACTGTCATCCACTCCACACCACTATCATACAGCAGAAGAGCTTGATCAGCTGGAGACTGCGCTCCCTGACATGCGCAACAGACAGATTCAGGAAGTCATTTGTACCCAGGGCCATACAACTTTACAATGCTTCACTTAAGGGAAAAGGAGAGTTGGTCTTCTCTGCATAGTCTATCTGCACCGCCACCCTCTAATACATTCACAGGACTTATCTGCCCATATTGTGTATTGTACCTTATCCCTGCACTGCTGCTAGAACTCTTATACTACTATGTTTACTTGCACTAATGCTATTACTCTTATACTAGCCTACTGTTATTCTGTTTTATCTTATTTGCCAATATATTTATACTTGAACTGCTATATTACCATGCGTACACTTTATTCTGTTTTATCTTATTTGCCCATATATTTATATTTATACTAGAACTGTTATATTACCATGTTTACATTTTTTTATTGTCCATATATGTCATTCTTGACCAATGATTGTATCTGACTTGCACTGATGCCATAATTCTTATACTACTGCTGGTTAGTTTTTATATTATTTGCCCATATATTTATATTAGAACTGTTAAATTACTGTGCTTACATTTTATTGTACATGTTGACATATGCACACATTTACTGTTGGTCACTAGATTTTAACCTTGCACTGTTGCACCATTGCATTATTATCCTGACACACACCTCAAACAGGACTGCATCCCCAGTACATTATACGCTTGGCTACTGCTGATTTAGATTGATTTAGATTTAGATTGATTTAGTAATGTTGTTTTGTTGATTGTTGTGTATCATCCTGGTACATTGTAGTGAATGCTGTGTGTGTGGTGTTCTTAAGCTGCTGGAACCTTGAATTTCCCCTTGGGGATTAATAAAGTATCTATCTATCTATCTATCTATCTATCTATCTATCTATCTATCTATCTATCTATCTGTATGGTATTTTATATTCCCAATACACCCTTAATCAAATGGGTGGAGAAAACAAACAAAGATGAAAAACAAGCAAAGCAAATGAGCATTTGGAGCCAGACAACACAAGTTGAGACAAGAACACAGTGACAAACCTCGGGTGTGGACTGGAGATTCTTCATCTTCTGCTCTGTTTGAACAAACTGTAAGTCGCTCTTTTTAAAAAACTTATATATTTCATATATTATAGTTTATTGATGACTGGAATCAAATTGTTTAATGAACAGATGACATTTGATATTTTTTTATTTTGAAAAAGAAAATAATAATTTCTCCATCAAATTCACTGTGTAATGGTTTCCTGGCTAACATCAGCTGTGTGCAGCTTAGTTCAGCATTAGTTCTTCCTCTTTGATGCAGCAGCAGAGTTAGTTGATGGTCTGCAGCTGAACTCAGAGTCGGTGTTACTGTGGATCCTCTTCATGATGACTTTTCCAGCTTTTCCTGCCTCCATCACTCTGTGGAGGAGGTGGAGAGGAGGGGCTGCTCTCCCACTCACTGATGCACTGAATGTGGCCTGACCTGAGAACTGTTGGAGAGACTCTAAGCTCCGGGTCTTTATATTAACACTGCTGGATTCACAGACAGGCAGATCAGAGTGGATTTTTTTTCTATAGATGGAGTTCAGATAAATTTTAAACATGTAGGCTTCTGATTCAAAATACTGCTTCACAAACTAATGAATTTTCTACAACAGGGAGTAAGTATTTGTTACTCTGACAGGATTAGACTGACAAAATATATCATGCTAATATCTCATGAATCAGTCTGTCAATCACTCGAACAACTGAAAGATAAATACACAGTTGTCTTAACATCATATCGGCATATAGTAACGAGTCACCAAAAAGTGAACATCTGCCTAAAAACAAACATAATTTTATTCAAAACCAGTGGCTGTCAGTGATTGTTGATCAATGGTCATGAGAATTTGCATATTAATGATTAAGGAACTGCAAATTCTCATGACCATTGATCAACAATCTTGATATCTTGAATCTGATATCTTGTACAGCTCTGTACAAGTTATTGCAACAGATTTAATGTCCAACGGCAAAGAAGGCATGTGAACTACAAATTAAAGTGTGTGTCGAAGTGAATCCATTGACTTGAGTTTCACACGGACACTAACCACAGTGAACTAGACCAGTTCAAACTTGTATAATCACTCAGGTTTGACTAACAGTCAGTTTCTGCTGGGTGTTGCTCAGACAAGTACAACACTCACAAGAAGGCTCACATGCACTTTACTATTATCTGCAGCTTTCCTCAGGGAATATTTTTTAGTCTGTTTTAAACAGCTTGAAAACATGTATCACAGAAACTACGGGGTGGAGTTTGTTGGGCTGACGAGCTTTCGTTTGTAGCAAGTGGCAGATTTTTATTTCTGAGTCAGATACATTGAAAACTTGTCCTAACTTTAACAGTTACTAATTGTTGTTTTTACAGCGTTACTTGTTGCACTTTTGGGTCTCATAAAATGCTACCATTAACTGCCACTGGCTGGTAGGCTGCAAAACTCTGGCCTTATTAAGCCTTAATTCATTTGAACAGGTCAGTTAGCTACAGAAATCAAAATTTAAGCGTGACTCCCATGATTGATCTGAATCTGGAAACAAAAGGAAATCAAGGCGAAGTGAGCTGCAAGCAATAGTGAAAATGCTACTTGTTACGCCCCTTAGTCTAGGCGTGTAGGGACGCACATAAAGGTTGGAGGAGAGAGAGACAGATACCCGCCCTGGTTCCCAAGCCAAACATCCAAAACCAGTTGTGCATAAAAAAAAGGTGATTTTATTAAAGGTAATGAAGCATAGCTCCAGGGTGAACCCAGGCCAAAATAATAAACAAAACCAACTAAGTCCCACCAAAGAAAACTAACTAAGCCCTAAGAAAGAAACAAAACAAACAAATGACAATACTAACCCTCGCTCCCTAACCCGGAAAACAGGAGAAAACTGTTCCAAAGAAAAAGGCGGCTCACCCCTTCCGCTTCAGTCTATGGGTGCCTAAGCACTAAGTTAATACACTAGGAGCGGCTCTCACAGAGCACGCTCACACAAACACACAGCAAAGGTATAGGCTGGAAACCAGGGCCAGGACCGCATCGGCTGTCAAGCTGCTTGCTCGCTTCTCTCTCTCTCTTCTCGGCGGGAGCTGTCAGAACGGCTTTTTGAACGCGGTCACGTGTTCCACAGTCCAATCAGCTGCTCACTACTCTTCATTAAGGGAGGGACCTGCAAAGAGTCTTAAGCACAGTAAAGAGACAGAACAAAACAGCCCACACAGAGATCTTATGGCCACAGCCTTAACACTACCTCAAAATTAATGTGTTAAACATTATTCATTACATAACAGGAGTCATTTGCTCCTTAAGGAAAGAATTTTGTTCCACTAATCACTGCATCAGTTTTGTGTTAATATACAAGATGACCTGAAATGTTTTGTCACCTTATTACGAGTTAAAAATTTAAGGCTCAGGCTGCAATCACACACATTGACACTAAATCCTGTCATAATGAGGACTCACGGGATCTTTGTTTCAGTCTTTCAGTTTGAACACAAAGTGACAGCAGAGCTGCTGAAAAACAGCCCAAAAGCTCGTTGACAGAAAAATGTCTCCACAGAGATTCTCTCCAGAAATGGTTAAAGACAGAAATGGAGGCTTCAAAGCTGCAAATATCAGCAGCTGAACAAAGAGGTCAAAAGTTAAAGAAACATTTTATTCCAGCAGACACGTTAAACGTATATCATACAGTTGGTGCTTTGTCATGTTTTTGATGTTTTTCTAATATTTCATGGAAATTATTCAGGACCCACAGTGGGCCCACAGACTATGAAAACTTAATTTATTATTTATTGCTGCAGTCAGTGTAACATTTATAGAATAATTAGGAATTTCACCTAAACATGTCTGGAAATTAAAGCCTAATGATTGTGTTATATCTTTTTAAATGAATTTAACTCGCCTAATATTCTCAGTCTCATGTTTTCTTCTTGTGGACACAGGGATGTAATCAATCTCAACAATACTAATATCTCTCACAAGAGAAGAACCACTCAATCAGTAGTGAAAACATCAATATTTCATATAAAATAATCTCAAAACCAGAACAACGTGCTCTCAACTGAATGAGGAAATTGGCACCTATGGTATATTAATATGCATTACTTGATGACTTCTGCAGCACATCAGCTCTTTTTAAGCCCACATCAGTGAAGGAGGTCAGAGTGTCTGACTGACTGTCAGGCAGGACTGACCTCTTTATGTGGGACTTTGTCTTTGTCTTCTCTGTCAGCCCTTCATAGCAGCTGCACCAGGTGATAGCACAGGAAGAAAGATGCTAGTTACATAAATAAAAAACATCTAACCTAATGAACGTCCCTCTGCTTAGAATCAAATCAACATTCATTTGATGAATAAATAATAATAATATAATAATAATACATTTTATTTATAGGGGCCTTTAAGACCCTAAAGGTCACCTTACAATAACACAAGAACACAACAGCAATAAAATATAATAAACATGGCAAAATAAAATTTAGAAATAGAGTAAAAAAAAACACACAAAAAAAAACACGAGTATAAAAGCTGACCAAGGTAAAAATGGACTAAGACAAATCAGTATGCAATTCTGAATAGATGGGTTTTGAGACGGAATTTAAAAGTGGTCCAAAGATCTGGTTGAAGTGCATCCAAAGTCTCGGGGCAGAACCACTCGGAGTCCCATGGTAGTCAGGCGAGCAGGTGGGATAGACAGAAGGGAAGCTGAAGAAGACCGCAGTGTGTGATGGGGTGAGTATGTATGGAGAAGATCAGATAAATATGGAGAAGTGAGGTTATAAGGCACCTTGAAAGTGAGTAAATGAGGAAGTAAATAAGGAAGAAAAAAGAAATTGATCAGTAAAATAATAACTACTCCCACAGCATGGATTTTGATGATCTAAATTACTCTGTCAAGCAAAGCTGTAATAAATGCACAAATTTCTTCAAAATTAAATTTTAACCTTTAGAGAGAAAATTATTTACAACCATGTCACAGACGTGACATGGAATGTGGATGTTTAGGTGTGTGTATGTGTGTATGTGTGTGTGTCCATAAACGACTTCCCTAAACCTGCTGGTCTGGAAAATCCAACAGTTCATCTATATGTAAAAAAGGCACTTAGACTAAAACAGACATAGATACGTTTATCCTACCGTAAAACAATAAAACAAGGTATGACCTCTCCCATGCTCCCAGGATGTGGGTTTGAATACCAGAACACCCTGGAATGCACACAAAGCCTACTAAAGATCACACATCCTATCACTACACAATCGATTATACACCTCTAAGCATATATGGAAACTTACATCATTAAAAGATTATACTGACTACTAAGTACAATTTTCCATAGACAAAGACTAACCAACCGGACATAGTGGTAGTAGACAAACAAGCCGTAGTGATAGATATAGCAGTTTCAGATGACAGCAACATCAGGAAAAAAGGAACACGAGAAGCTGGAGAAATACCAAGGGCTCTGAGAAGAGTTCGAAAAGATATATACATATATATATATATATAATATATATATGTTATGTTCCCATTTGTGTTTTGTTCCCACAGTGCTCTCTCACCCTAGTGTGTGTTCTCAGTTTTAGGTTTCAGTAACCTAAAACAGAAGTTTTCAGTTTCCTATTTTTTTTATTAGCTTCTTCAGTTTAAGTGTCTGCATTTAGGTCCTCATTTCCAGGACACCTATGACAATTATTACTGACTCATTTGACATGTAATAGTATTCCCATTACAGTACAAAACAAACAAACAAAAAAAAAACCTTAGTCCAGATTAAAACATGTAAGTTGTACTCTGTTGTGCAATCCCATACATAAGTAAATAGGAGATGTAGTGAGACTCACTGTCTGTGATTCATGTGCTCTCATGTTTTACAGATCAGGGATGGAGAATGCCTTACCAGTGCAGCTACTGGAAATGTTGAAGAACTTGGGAGACGAGGAGCTGAAGCTTTTCCACTTTTACCTGCAGTATGAACCTGGAGGTGATTTACCCACAATCTACAAGTCCCAGCTGGAGAATGCAGACAGACTAAAAACAGTAGATCTGATGGTGCAGGCGTATTCAGACCGAGTTATGGAGGTGGCGAGGTCGATTATAGAGAGGATGAATGAAGGTCAGTCAGAGAAAAACAGACATTAAACACTCAGAGCAATATGCAGACACAAAATTGTCAAAATGTATATTATGAAATGTATGTAAACTGAGGATGTTATAGGCTTATGTTTTAATTCAGTGTTTTTACTCCTCAAAGTATGTTTGAATACAAATATTATATTTACATTATTTTGAAATCGTGCACTTTTTCAGTTTTAAAAAGACCAGTTCATGATTCAAGTCGCATTTTACTCCAACAGGAATTCCCTCAGTCAAGGAAGCTTCATCAATTACATCAGAAGGTAGGAATCAGTCGTCATCAGTTTGTCTGAAGAGAGATAGATACGGCAGAAACACATACCTGATCTGACCAATGTGAATGCTTTTTCATATGATATCTCTGTTGCCTCAGTGTAGCTCAGCGGTCAGAGCTCTAATGCATGAATGGCTGATCATTTTAATATTATCTAACTTCAGTTCACTGGCTAGAACAGCAGTTACCTGATATTTAGGCTCTGGAAGCACATCCAGTTAAAACAGAAGACATCAGAGCTTTACATGAGATGTAAGGATGGTTCATAGCAGATTCTAAAAAACAAACGAGAAAACCACCTGACATGTTTGGAATCAGATATAGTCATGCTTTAAAAATATATACAATGACTGTCGCGCTGACCTAGTAGGTGTGGCTGTTACTCTTCTCTTCCTCCTGCCCACTACCTGCTCTGTGCTGCTGCTGATTACCTACCTATCTATCCAGCAAAAGCTACCTAAGAAACTGGTCAAAAAATAAATTGAGTGAAATTCAAAGTCTGGTTTTTTTCAAGTGTGGGCACCTCACAGACACGGCGCTTGACAATGACTTCTTAAAACATGCAGACCTTCACTCTTTCAGAGTCAGGGTCCCCTAGACCAGCCCTAACAATATGCTTTAGCAAAAAGGAAAGTTTGAAGCCTAATCTTGAAAGTAGAGATAGTGTCTGTCTCCTGAATCCAAACTGGAAGCTGGTTCCACAGTAGAGGGGCCTGAAAACTGAAGGCTCTGCCTCCCATTCTACTTTTAAATACTCTAGGAACAACAAGTAGGCCTGCAGAGCGAGAGCGAAGTGCTCTAATAGGGTGATATGGTACTACAAGGTCATTAAGATAAGATGGGACCTGATTATTTAAGACCTTGTATGTGAGGAGCAGGATTTTGAATTCAATTCTGGATTTAACAGGAAGCCAATGAAGGGAAGCCAAAACAGGAGAAATCTGCTCTCTCTTTCTAGTCCCTGTCAGGACTCTTGCTGCAGCATTTTGGATCAGCTGAAGGCTTTTCAGGGAGTTTTTAGGACTTACTACTGGACTAGGACTGGACTGGACTGGACAACTGTATTACAGTAGTCCAATTTGGAAGTAATAAATGCATGAACTAGTTTTTCAGCATCACTCTGAGACAGGATATTTCTAATTTTAGGGATGTTGTGCAAATGGAAGAAAGCAGTCTTACATTAGTTAGTGATTTTAATACTACTCTTTCAAGAATTGTTTAGAAAAAAGTTGGTTGGAAAAAGGTTGGAAATCAATCTATTATAAACAAGGACTTGGAAACTTCCAGCTAAATTAAGATCTTCTAAATTAGCGATACATCATTTCCTCTTCAGCTAGTGGGTCATCTGCTTTAGGGTCTTAGTTTGTGAGTTATAAAAGGGAGTCAAGCACTTCTGAACTGAAACTTTTAAAGAGGAGCCACAGTATCCAATATTCAGACCTCCTTCACCTTTGGAGCCTGATGCTACAATCTTTTAAATTCATTTTTTATTTCACTAACTTATCCTCATACGCCATAATGACAAAATGAAAACATGATTCCAAATTTCCAAATTTCTTTTTGTAAATGTATTTAAATTCAAAATCTGAGAAATTACTTTTACATAAGTATTATTAACCAAGATTTTTCCAGCATCTGTTCCACTGGTTGAATTGGTTGAAGTTTTATATTATCTATATAGCACCAAATTGAAGTAACCGTCACCTCGAAGTACTTTATATTGTAAAGAAACAATAATACTGCTTAAACTTAACATTGAGAAGAGTTTTAGATGACTAAAAGAACCTGAAACACACTCTGAGCTCCAGAGTTTCTCTGTAAAGATGAGAATATGTTCCAGAAGAACAACAATTATGGGCTGTAGAGCCTTAAGCACAGACAGCAGAGCAGCACAGAGACAGACAGAAGAGAAGAGCCCCAGTCTCCTCAGGCCCGTCTTTTATAGATGCCAGTAACCCCGCGCCCCACTGATGGGCAACTTCTTAACTCCAGCCAAAAACAGCAGGTGCAAGGTCCAGCCAGGGGCTGCTCAAGACTCTGGCTACCCTTTTCTTTGCCTTATCATAATAATTTATGGCACAGTCAAACGTCGCACATTAATCCTGATTATTAAATCTTACAACAAGCAGTATGCATCAACAGGTGCTCATCCAGCAATCTTAACTTGACCTAACTATATAGGTGTCTGTGTGTATATATGATTATATGGTATTGTATTGATCACTAAGGTGATTTTGTTGTGATGTGTTCAGTATCTCAGTTCTATAGTTATTATTTTTAAGAGGCATGTTTGGTTGTGCTGCATGGAAGAGTGTGTATTGGGGGGCATTAACTGCCCTGTTAAGGTATTCTTGGAAGTCAATAGACAATTTTTCAGAAAATCCTTTTTGAAAGTATTTGATATATCTAAAATTTCAAACCTGTCCAGGCTTTGTGACAAGCTTTTTTATGGAAATCGGAGGTGGTGAGGTATTAGAAAAGTCATCAAGAGGCAAACAAGTGAATACATATAGATCTTCGCACCACAAAAACCGCAATAGACTAATCATCTAATCTCCTCTTTTAAATTCAGATGCTCTTCGACACTGTCAGCTTAAACTCAAGTATAACATGAAAGAGAAGTTCCAGTGTGTGTTTGAGGGGATCGCTAAAGCAGGAAACCCAACCCTTCTGAATCAGATCTACACAGAGCTCTACATCACAGAGGGAGGGACTGCAGAGGTCAATGATGAACATGAGGTCAGACAGATTGAAACAACATCCAGGAAACCAGACAGACCAGAAACAACAATCAGACAAGAAGACATCTTTAAAGCCTCACCTGGAAGAAATAAACCAATCAGAACAGTGCTGACAAAGGGAGTGGCTGGCATTGGGAAAACAGTCTTAACACAGAAATACAGCCTGGACTGGGCTGAAGACAAAGCCAACCAGGACATCCAGTTCATATTTCCATTCACTTTCAGAGAGCTGAATGTGCTGAAAGAGGAAAAGTTCAGCTTGGTGGGACTTGTTCATCACTTCTTTACTGAAACCAAAGAAGCAGGAATCTGCAGCTTTGAAGACTTCCAGGTTGTGTTCATCTTTGATGGTCTGGATGAGTGTCGACTTCCTCTGGACTTCCACAAAACTACAATCCTAACTGACCCTAGAAAGTCCACCTCAGTGGATGTGCTGCTGATAAACCTCATCAGGGGGAAACTGCTTCCATTCTCTCATCTCTGGATAACCACACGACCTGCAGCAGCCAATCAGATCCCTCCACAATGTGTTGCCAAGGTAACAGAGATCAGAGGGTTCACTGACCCACAGAAGGAGGAGTACTTCAGGAAGAGATTCAGAGATGAGGAGCAGGCCAGCAGGATCATCTCCCACATCAAGACATCACGAAGCCTCCACATCATGTGCCACATCCCAGTCTTCTGCTGGATCACTGCTACAGTTCTGGAGGATGTGCTGGAAACCAGAGAGGGAGGACAGCTGCCCAAGACCCTGACTGAGATGTACATCCACTTCCTGGTGGTTCAGGCCAAAGTGAAGAAGGTCAAGTATGATGGAGGAGCTGAGACAGATCCACACTGGAGTCCAGAGAGCAGGAAGATGATGGAGTCTCTGGGAAAACTGGCTTTTGATCAGCTGCAGAAAGGAAACCTGATCTTCTATGAATCAGACCTGACAGAGTGTGGCATCGATATCAGAGCAGCCTCAGTGTACTCAGGAGTGTTCACACAGATCTTTAAAGAGGAGAGAGGACTGTACCAGGACAAGGTGTTCTGCTTCATCCATCTGAGTGTTCAGGAGTTTCTGGCTGCTCTTCATGTCCATCTGACCTTCATCAACTCTGGACTCAATCTGCTGCAAGAACAACAAACAAAGTCCAAGATGTCTGAAGCAAGAGAATCTGCAGAGACACACTTCTACCTGAGTGCTGTGAACAAGGCCTTACAGAGTCCAAATGGACCCTTGGACTTGTTTCTCCGCTTCCTCCTGGGTCTTTCACTGCAGACCAATCAGACTCTCCTACGAGGTCTGCTGACACAGACAGGAAGTAGCTCACAGACCAATCAGGAAACAGTTCAGTACATCAAGGAGAAGCTCAGTGAGAATCTGTCTCCAGAGAAAAGCATCAATCTGTTCCACTGTCTGAATGAACTGAATGATCGTTCTCTAGTGGAGGAGATCCAACGGTCACTGAGGTCAGGACTCTTCTCCTCACTGTCTGCTGTTCAGTGGTCAGCTCTGGTTTTCATCTTACTGTCATCAGAAGAAGATCTGGATGTGTTTGACCTGAAGAAATACTCTGCTTCAGAGGAGGCTCTTCTGAGGCTGCTGCCAGTGGTCAAAGCCTCCAACAAAGCTCTGTGAGTAAATATGTGATCAGTCTTTTATTTATAAAAGATTAAAATGTAAAACTGTTTTTTTTTTTTTTACAAATTATAAAACTTAAAATGATCAAATAACAAAATGATTATCAGCACTAACTAAAGTATATCACATTTAGTGTTTAATAGCAGCAGTAAATGTCAGAGTGTATTAAACATTACTGGGTGTCACCTTTTATCAAAGAACCATCTAGAATCATCCTGTGATGTACCAAGAGGTCCACCATTAACTCCTTTCAAAGTAAATACAAATACAATGAAAATAAAAATCTGTGACATGTGACATGTCCTGTGAGCTTATTGCTCTGCATGAGTTCACTTCAGCCTCACTAGTACAGTTCTGCAGCTGCTGGCAGATTCATTCATATTTCTCGTGTTTCTTCCCCTTGCCATATCTTTGTTATGCTTTTTTGTCACTCTCTTGTATGTCGTGCTCTTAGTGTTTGAATTTACACAGTCTCAGAACCTTTAAAAATGTGACAGAATGCAATGGCTAGTAAGTACCCAGGGGACCCTGACATTTACACTGTGGAGAAAGAGGCATGAGATTTTTGACTTCTTCTCACTGCTGTTATAATGCTCTGTTCATCCATTGTCTTCCACTTATCCAGTTCAGGCTTGTTGTTCTTTTTATGGTGCATGCTATCTGAGGATGCTCCTGGTTGATGAATCCAGCACATTACAGCAGGGTACAAGATGCTAGCAGGCAGCTAGCAAAGACACAGTCCTCTAAAGTCTAAAATTTGAATGCATGCTAATTAAAACTTTACATTGTTGCAGACAACTAGTGACAAATTCTGAATGGTATAGTTCTCCAGCAATCCATTCTCTTTCACTCAGGATTGTGGGGGCGCAGAGCCTATCCCAGCTGCACATTAAGATGATATGTAGCGTACACCCTGGACAGGTTGCCAGTCTTTCTCAGGGCTAACACAGAGAGAAAGGTAACCATTCACACTCAAACCTATAAGCAATTTAGGTTTACCAATTAACGTAACATTGACTGCACTGGCTTTAGTCTTTATCATGCTGCAGGAACACAAAAAATTCCCTTTTGAGATCTATCAATTTTTCTAACCTCATTAATTGCATGTCTTTGGATTCTGAAATGAAGCTTGCATGATCATGGATTTGAACCCGGGAACACTTCTGCTTTGAAAATAATATTGTTTAATATGTGCTTTTTTATCTTTAATATTTCTTTTTGATGTTTATGTTCAAACATGGTGTCAAATTTTATAGTGTGAACACACATGCAGGTTGATGGACCATTTTCAGAAAATAGTTAATGCATCTTGAAAACTATTGAAATATTTGAAATATTAGGCACAACACCATAAGATTCAAATACAGGATGGCTGAAAAACACAACAGTCATATGACCCCTATGAGCATGCACCCTGATAACAGTGGGAAGGAAAAACTCCCTTTTAACAGGAAGAAACCACCAGCAGAACCAGGCTCAGGGAGGGGCGGGGCCATCTGCCTCAACGAGTTGGGGTGAGAGAAGGAAGACAGGATAAAGATATGCTGTTGAAGAGAGCCAGAGATTAATAACAAGTACGAATCAATGTAGAGAGGTCTATTGAAACATGTTGAGTGAAAAAGGTGACTAAAGAAGAAACACCCATCATAGGAATCCTCCAGCAGCCTACACCTATTCCAGCATAAGGGAGGATTCAGGGTAACCTGATCCAGCCCTAACAAAATGATTTAGCCAAAAGGAAAGATTGAAGCCTAATCTTAAAAGTAGAGATAGTGTCTGTTCCATCGAAGAGGGGCCTGAAAACTGAAGGCTCTGCCTCCCATTCTACTTTTAAATACTCTAGAAATAACAAGTAAGCCTGCAGTTTGACAGTGAAGTGCTCTAACCCACATAGCAAACAGGTCTGGCCCGGATCTGGTGGCAATCCAGCACTGCTGGCTGACTTCTGACATGATTAGTGGCATGTCATTAAGATATGGGCCAGGCCTGGCAATGATGGCACTGTTTATGTGATGGCATGCAATAATTTGGCTGGATTATTGTTTGGTTTATATGGCCCAGGCTCATAGAAAACAGGTCTGTCCCGGATTCAGCATCAAGCTGGCACTTCTCATTGACATGGCAGTATGTCAACCAGATGTGGGCCAGGTCTGGCAATGATGCCACTATTTATGTTCCTTTTTTCCTATTTTAGTTAGAAGACCCAAATGCTGTGATCCAATACTATACTGCTATGGTAGCCAAAGTTTCAAATGTAGGTTTGACAGGTTTATCAGTGAACGCTTTATCCAAAACCTAGTGAGGGTTTACTCATGTTTGCCACCGAGTGGCTGTAGCTCAGGAGGTAAAGCAGGTCACCTACTGATCAGAAGGTTAGTGGTTCAATCCATAGCTTCTCTTTTCTGCATGTCAAGAGTGTTAATGTGTATGAATGTAATAGTGATGTGTTGGTCGCGAACGAAACGGCTCTTAGAGCTGGATCTTTGAAGTGAACGACACGAGCCAGCTCCTTTTTGGGAGCCGTGGGGTTTTTTTTTCTTTCTCTCACCCTCTCTCTCGCACTTTTTTCCACTTCACTCCGCACACGAGCCTTGTGCTTGCGCTGGGAAGAGGGGGGAGGGGCACAGTAGCACAGGAACAGAGCGGGAGGGAGAGACAGCGAAAGAGAGCCAGGGACAACAACGTCACATTAGAAAGGTATAGTAATCATCCACAACTATTTTCAGTTGCGGAAAATAAAGGATTCAGAAAGTTTAATAATGCAGGCCTAAATGACAGAGAATATGCATCTTCTTTTTGTTTTCATATTTAAATGTATATTTAATTGTATTGTGGTTTGCAGGGTTTTGTGTTGTTTCACTTTAAATTTGTTTAAAAAGAAAAGGCTGAAAGTTTAAATAGTTAAAAGTTGAAATGTGAATAGTTGGTTTTTGTATTATATGATTTATTTATTACATTTTATGTGGAGTGAATGAATAAAAGTATATTTACAGTGACCGCTAGAGACAGAGCACGTACAAACTCCAAAACACGTAAAAACTCCAAAACACGTAATAACTCCAAAGCACGTACAAACCCTGTAGCACGTACAAACTCCAAAACACGTAAAAAGACAACAGAAGTGCTCCAGGATGCTAGGCGCAGTGTTGGGCTTTTGTTACCTAGTGGCTACACAAGCCAGGAAGTACCAACAAGAGGATTTGGTGTGTGGTAGTAACAGGTAAATGAACTTTAAAAAAATAAAAATAATGTATTGCATTTATATAGCACTTTTCAAGAACCTCAAAGCACTTTACAGCACCACTGTCTTGCCCAAGGGCACAACGACCGAGACGGTTCAAACTGGGGCTCGAACCGGCAACCTTCCGATCATAAGACGAACTGCCAACTCTTGAGCCACGATCGCTCTTTGATTTGAATATATATGAGTGCTTGTGTATAAATACACAAACAGTACACATATGCTTTCAATTGTGTAATTTAAGTGATCTAGGTAGCTCTGTTTTGGAAGTTCAGTTAACGCTAGAAATGTGCTTTGGAATTCATACGTGCAGTTAAATCAACAAAACAACCTGAAGAGCCAGTTGGGAGCTGAAAGAGCTGGCTCTTTTTAGTGAGCCGAGCCGAAAGAGCCGGAAGTCACTAGAATGTAATTAGGAAGCACTCAGTTTAGTGAAAGTGTGTTTGGGTGAATGTGACATTTTGTATAGAGCACTTTGAGTAATCTGGGAGAGTAAAAAGATTGACGGCCCTTTGGTGGCCCAGATCGGGTTTGCCAGAGGTAATCCACACATGGGCCAGCACAGGACCACCAGCATGTCTGCAACTGGCCTTGTGCTCGCCCATGTGTGGGCCACCTCTGGCAAACCAGATCTGGTCCACCAAAGGGCCGTCATTCTTTGTGGTATGTGGGCCATGTGTAAGCACATTGTGTGGGCCAGATCTAGGACATACCAATTTTGCTATGTGGGAATGGGGTGAAATAGAACTATAAGATCATTAAGATAAGATGGACCCTGATTGTTTAAGACCTTGTATGTGAGGAGCACATGAAATGGATGAACTGTGAGAGGTTGCAGTAAGGTCCAGCATGTGAGCAGTAAGAATTCAGTAAGAATTAGTGATGCGCAAATCATGAACGAATCGTTCACTACTCGAGAATCACTTTACTGACTCATGAATCACGATTCACAAGCCCAACTGACTCACTGACTCATCCCTGTTGCTGTTAGCAAACTAATTTCATTAGTAGAAATATATCTAGCTTGTAATTAAAACTGTGGAGAAAAACACAACATTCAGTATCTTAACAAAAACATTTCTGCTCTGAACTGGAAGAAAAAACCTTGAGTAGAAGCTCACATCAAGACAATAGCTAGAATAGCTAGACAGTAGCATCGCTCTGCTAACATGCTAACAGCACATTTGAGCTGCTCACCTCCTCCTTTCCTGTGCTGAATTGTAGCGTAAGCGAATCACTCAGGACTCACTGACCCCCTCCCTCCTGTGCTGAATCATAGCACGAACGAATCACTCAGGACTCACTCAGGACTCACTCATCCCTTCCCTTCCCATGCTGAATCGTAGCGTGAATGAATCACTCAGGATTCACTCACCCCCTTCCTTCCTGTGCTGAATCATAGCGCGAACGAATCACTCACTCACTCACCCCCTCCCTCCTGGCTCACAGCTCCTTCTTCTTCTTCTTCTTCTTGCTTGGCAACCAATGTTAAGGCGCATTACCGCCCCCTGGCTCACAGCTCAGTGGACATTTAGATGAGAAAATATATATTTGACACATTTAAGGAAAATACTAATAAAATAAAAATAAACAAAATAAATGTTCCCTTTAGAATTTTTTTTGCTCTTTTTTGCTCTATAAAATAGTTGTTTTCTTTTAGAATCACCCATCTTAGCAGTAGGATATACATGAAAAGAGAAACAAATTAAGTTTGAGTGAAAATGTACATTTTTTGCACTCTCTGGTCAACTGACTAAGTGACGCAAATGACTCAAGAAACCCTATTCACTTTGGTGAGTGACTCATTAAAACTCGATTCAGTAAAACAAATCAAATTTACCATCACTAGTAAGAATTATTTTTGAATTATCGTAGCTATTTAAATTGGGAAAATGACAAAGAGCACTGTAAGCCTCTGCCAGCAGGTCAGACATTTGATTTTCTTGTAAAAGGTGCAACATATGAAAAACATATTTTTCTTTTCTTTTTTTTAAGACTGAGTATTCCTGATCTCTCAGAGAGAGGCTGTGAAGCTCTGTCCTTGGTTCTCAGCTGCCAGTCCTCAAGTCTGAGAGAACTGGACCTGAGTTTCAATGACCCGCAAGCTTCAGGAGTGAAGCTTCTCTCGGATGCAGTGGAGAGTCCGTGGTGTACACTGGAAATGCTCAGGTAAGTTTAAGTAATATTCAGAACTCTTTAAGAATAAACACAGTCAATTAAAATTCTAAGAAAATCAAGGTATTTTATTGATTTATTGTTGTATTTGAATATTTTTTATTGTTAGTGTTACAAATTTACAGAATGTTGCAACATCTTTTTAATACAAGACAAAAAGACTCTTAAATATCTTCTTTTTCACAGACTGCATCTCTGTAACCTCTCAGAGAGAAGCAATGAAGCTCTGTCCTCAATTCTCAGCTCCCAATCGTCCAGTCTGAGAGAGCTGGACCTGAGTAACAACAACTTGCATGATTCAGCAGTAAAGCTACTGACTGCTGGATTTAGGGCTCCACACTGTAAAGTGAATACTTTGAGGTCAGATCAAAGGATATTGTGTTTTTCATCAGTTGGCAGATTTAACCAATAAGAATATACTATGCTACTAACAGATACCTTAGATGGGCAGCAATTAAATGACACCCAAAACAGGAGAGGATTTTCTAGTACACACACACACACACACACACACACACACACCCTTTCTGACTTTTTTTATTAGTTTATTAGGGTCCATGTCAATACTGGTAGCCTGAGGCTACCCTGACACCATGGACATTTCACCGTTGGTCCAACTCATCCAGGATGACACATCAATATGTGGGATTGGCAGAAGGTTTACTGTGTCTCCCAGCACATTCTCAAGAGCATGTAGGACATTCTGGGAGACAGGCAGTTACACTAGGGGAGTTGGACAGGGCTGTAGACCATCCTTAAGTAATCAGCGGGATTAACAAAGTCAGAAAGGAGGGGAAAAATATAACTGGTTTCCACCCATAAAACCATCCCTGTTTTGGGCGTTATCTTATTGTTGCCCCTCCAAGGCACCTGCTAATTTTATTTGGACAAAACCAGCTTAAACTGATCTTCTCTTTTCTACAAACAAGATGAGCATTACCAGAGCTACAAAATAACTACCAGCAGACTACTGGTGTTAATGAGTCTGAGCAAACAATCATAAAAAAGACTTCATCATGGTGGTATGAGGGCCTGATATCCTTTAGTGGGCCCTCCCCTCACTGCCTGGCATGTGAAATCCAATTGGCATTTGCCATAAACTACCAGAATTGATCCACCACTGTACTGAATACCATCTTAATAAGTGTATATTTTTCTTTTTTTCCAGCAGTGTATTTTAGCTAATAAACCTCGTGTTTTCTTGTATCTTAGTAAGGTATGAATGATTCCTGAAAAGACAGAATTAAGTATTGTTACATGTAATAACTTTTCAGTGCACCCTCAGTTCACTTGAGCAACAATGTTTGTTTAATGTTTATCTTTCATTTTCAGACTTAGTCACTGCAAGTTCTCAGAGAGAGGCTATGACGCTCTGTTCTCAGTTCTCAGCTCCCACTCATGTAGTCTGAGACAGCTGGATCTGAGTAACTGTGATCTGGAGGTTTCAGTGAAGTTTCTGTCTGCTGGAGTCAAGAGTCTACACTGTAAAATGGAAACTCTCAGGTCAGGATTTACGTTTGTCCACTGATGATCATTTCAAACCCGATCCTAATCACTGCATAAACAGTCACTTAATAGAAACATCTTGATCATCATCCACTGAAAATGGCGACTATGTGGACCAAGCGTGGTCCACATAGTCGCCCCCAGAGATGAATCATTCCCCTCATCACCTGACTCTGCTTCCTCCATGGAAGATGTCCCTTCAGGTCTCATTAGTATAGGTACGTTTTTTTCTTCTTCCATGTATTTATTGAGTTTTAGACTTTAAACTGACACCATCATTAAACAAAACAAAACCAACATAACAGAACAAAGCAGACAAAGCAAACAACCCGGCTCAAGAATACAGATAAATAAATAGAAAATCCAGAGACTTTGATTATGAGATACAATTAACGATACACGTATGTAAAGTAGCAGTGACACGCTTGTATTATACCAGGGCCCGTAAGAAAATAGCAGAAATATCCAAACCGGCATAAATGGGCCCCATATTTTATGAAACTTTTTGTCCCTACTATGTAACTTGCATTTTAGCAAATTAGTGACAGATATTCCAGTACTGTCCGGTGCCATTGAGTCTTAGATGGTTCATAACAGTTCATAGAGCTGTTTTCGAAACTTCCACCCGATTTTGTCATTTGCCACTCCAAGTAGCATGCGCAATGGATTGCATTCAGTGTCAGTGGTGAAGATCTTATCCAGTTCACACTTTATGACAAAACAAAATTGTTGCATTTTCCGGCAGGACCATAGACAATGCATGAGGTTGCCCATTTCTATTTTACATTTAGGGCACAGTTTACTTTATTACAGACGCTCAGAGATTTAGCATTCTCTCAGACTTCATTCCATGCCTCATCACTAATCTCTATATGTAATTCCTTTTCTCAAGTCCTCTTTAAATAAGTTTTGTCCTTGAGCCCAAATTCTTTTAACAGGCCACAACAAATTTTCATAGACGTTCTAAGATTTGGCTGAAATATCTGCTTTTCATCGTTAAAGACCGGTTGATTATTAAGTATATTTGTAGCTCTTTGGTTATGGTCCCTTACTTGTAAATATCTAAAGAAGCCTATGAATGTTTTATTTATTAATTAGCTGGTCAAAAGATATAAGGTTGGACCCGTCCATTAAGTCAGAAAAGGTAGAAATACCATTCGCAGCCCAGTTCCGAAAGCCAGGGTCGGTGGTCCCAGTCAAAAAGAGAGGATAATCAGACGAGGGAGTAAAAAGAGATGTTAAGTGAGACCTTCCTTCTAGTTTTTGAATCATTTGCCAAACTCTGAAAGTAGATAATGTAAGTGGGTTGTTACAGAGCATCTTTAAGGTCTTAACTTTTCCCACAAAAAGCAAATTTTTCAAAGGGAATTTGGACATAGAGCTCTCAATATCCAACCAGACAGGAGCGTGCTGTTGTACTCAATCGGCAGCTATACACATATGGGTATACGTCCTTACATCTGGGAAATCAAAACCCTAATTCCCAGATAAATAAAGCCCTTTGGCGACCAAGTAAAGGCAAATGGCAAAGGGGTCCATGGTATTTGTTTCAGACTGCCCAATTGCATCGCTTCTGATTTATTGAAATTTATTTTATAGTTCCGTTTTGCGTAACTATTTTTAAATCCCAGTAGAACTAAGCTAGCGCAATAATTTTTTTTGCATATGAAACCGGAGTTGTACTTACATCTAATGCCATCAGCTTGTCCCAGGTCAGTTTCCTTCCACATATATCTTTGCAGAAATTGCATAAAAACCACTTACAACAACAAAAACATAATATTGGAAAAAATCGCATGTCCGCCATTACCTGCCCTAAACCGGAAGTGACATCATTTTCGCTGAAATTTATTTATTTATTTATTTATTTTACCTTCGGGGCCTTATAAGCCTATACTGGTGTTTTTAAAAGTTATGTTTGACTTTATGACTTTCTGTATCGTTTCTGGGATGCTTAGAACTCAAATTGCACTGCTGGAAATAGTTTATTTTAATGCACATGCTGTTTTTTGCAAATTTGCAATTATTATTTTTTATTCAAAAATAAAACTGTGCGGACACTCAAAATAAATTTCCTGTGGTGGGAAACTATTTTGTGCAACATTTTTGTATTTAGTTTTGAGGGATAAGCCTCTTAAATTTCTCTAACTAGAAATATATATTAAAATACAAAAATGATTTTCAATTTTTTGTAGTTTATTGCACTTTTTGCAATTTATGTAATTACCATTCACTTAATGGATACATATTATTCAAATTTGGGCAATAATGGTTGTATTGATGTATAGCATCTTGAAATGCTCCCAGAAATGGCACTACAACGTGTAAAAATATAATATAAGCTCTGGCGGACTTGGTTCTATGGTAGGTCTTAAAAGGTTAATAGTTTCAACCAGAGAGGGGATTGACATTTCAGGCCGAGCCAACACAACAGATAAATCATCAGCATTCAGAGTAATCTTATGCTATCTTATGCTATCTTTGTCCTATGGATAGACTATGTGTGTCTGCCTGAGCTTGTACTGCCTCTGCCAGTGGCTCTATGGCTAATGCAAAGAGCAAAGGGTAGAGGGGACAGCCTTGTCTGGTTCCCTTCAGTATCTTGAGTACCGCACCCCATTTGTGAAAACTGCAGAGCAGGGATTGTTATAAAGTAATTTAATCCAGTTTTGATGTACTGATGTATAGCAACTGGAAATGCTCCCAAAAAAAGCACAACAGCATATAAAAATAGAAAGATAAGCTCTGGAAGTCTTGGTTCTAGGGTAGGTCTTAAAGGGGTTAAAGGAGTCACTGTAATTGTTCAACAGCGGGCCAGCTAAAATTTCTCCAAATTCTTTATAAAACTCGGCACATTGTCAGTCCGGTCCCACTACGTTGCCAACCTTCAGCTATTTAATGGCATCTAATACCTCCTGTTTTGATATGGGAGAGTCCAGTTTGAGGTTCTGGTCTTCAGACAACTTGGGAAGGTTAAGAGGGGTAAAAAATATGGAACGCCAGGACTGCCATAATGAATTAATTAAATACACCATTAAATAATTAATTAAATGTGGCAATAATTAAAATTGGAATTAATTAATTAAATAAATAGTTATGACACATGTAATTAATTAATTATTGACACATTTAATTAATTATTTATGTATTTCACATTTTAATTAATTATTGACACATTTAATTAATTTTAATGATTTATTTATTTATTTCATTTTGGCAGTCCTGGCACCTGGCTCTCACCATGAAATAATTTTATCTGTCAACCTCACCCGTCAAACTCAGGGGGCGGGGTTAACGCTGATCGAGTCAAAACCATTGCTTTGGCCTGGTGGCCATTGTTTTTAGCACACAACAACCGGCATGTGGAAACCATTGGAAACTAACAGAACTGAACTTTGAAAAACCCTGTTTGTGTGTCACCAAATACCGTTTTAATATTTTTTTAGCCGAGAATGTCGTGGTTTAATCTTCATATGTCTGGTCGGTTTGTCAAGATACAGCCTCTTTGAAAAAGTGCTTCGATGATTTCGGAGATGTCAGCCCAGTCTCACGGCAAAGCGTGGGATAGACCCGCTCGCCTCGCAAGCAATCGAGCTGTTATTACCACCAACAAAGCGCAGGCCCCGGTACACAGCTGTAATAACCCCCGCTGACACTGACTTCTTTTACTGAGGTTATTCCTGATGTTCTTATGATGTTCTACATGTTTCAGTCGCCAATTCTGAATTATAACTAACATTAAAAACATGTTTAAGGAGGAGAGAGAGCAAATAAATTCGATTAACAGCTGATCTTTGGGTTTTTGTTCAGTAATCAGCGTGACCTGCGTATAAACGCATAAAGGAGAAAACGTTGGTGTTTCTGTCATGTAGTAGCTGCTGGCTTTAACTGTACAAAGGTTGTTCGACACTATGAAACACATACAGACTTCATGATGTTCGGCTAATATTTTTATTGTGAATATTAATCATGAGGGTAAACGGCCCTGTACACCACGGAGCGAGGTCAGCATATCCACGAAAGCTTCAGCTCTCTGAGTTAACCCAGAGTTTCCCAGCTGACTATCTAACTGTCATCTACGAATATGTCAAAGGTCATATCAATATGATTTTACAGAAAAGCATCCTTAATACTGCCAACTATTCCAGAGACGTGGAAATCTACAGCATAAAGAACACAAAAATATAGCAGTCTAACGCAACACTGTAACAGAGATGAACCGTCAGTTTGTCGCAGATCAAAGTGGAATGAAAGTAATTGGTTGAACAGGTGTTCGTGATCTGTGTTTTCTGCATTTTTATCAGCGTAAGAGACTCAGCAGCAGATTAGAATAACAGTTATACATTTAATAAATTACCAAATGAATCCACAATCGAACCTGTTCCGACAGTTTGAGTTTGCATTCCCTCAGCTGCAGACTCGCTGCTGTTTATATAATCTTCCTCTCAAACATTTAAAGCAAACGTCAAACATAGACTCAGTCTGCGTTCACATTTGATATGAGGCCAGCACGTATAGTGGCTGTGTCCCGTTTTAAGATCATACATCTAAAATTGTTGTCTGACCTCCGTCGATACAGCCGCTCACAGTCCGTGGTTACCATGGTTACTGCATAAGCGGCTATAATGTTAATAGCTGGCACTGAGGAAACCTACCGTCAGCACGAGTGTTTATGTTTTTCACTGCAAAAACACTGTCTGAATGGTTAACTGACGTTAACTTGGATAAATTACAGTTAAGGAGTATCACAGATAACGCCCATGTGAGCTTTGTGACTGTTCACCACTACACTGAAATCAGTAGGCTATTACTGAAATACACCTGCTATATCATAAACTATGATATAAATAGGGAGGTCCTATTAACATGTTTAGTTTTAAAGGATACCTTCCTGTCTTTAGTCTCAGTATTAGTTTTCTTCTAACATCCAGAAGTCTGCACGATGTGTTTCATAGTTTGTAACAAACCTCTGACAGATAAACATAACATGACTGAAAAAGCAAAAAAAAAAAAGAGAGAGAGAGAGAGAGAGATCACACAAATTATATGTTAACCTCATTTATTTTTAGTTAAGTAAACTCTAAAAATTCTAACAGATAGCTGGTGCTTAGAATACAGTTGAATGACTATTAAAAACTGATGATATAATATTTCGGTCCAGGTTGCAGTCTTCATGATGAACATGCTGTTGCAAACTCTGCTCCTCTCGGTGGAAATGCGCCTTCGCTTTCCTCTTTGTATAAAACATTTTAAAAGTCAGTTTAATCTCAAAATTCACTGTTAAATACAAAACACACCAGATAAAGAAAAGCGAATAGTTCAGTTTAACATATGTGCCAGTGAACCATTAAACGTCTGTAAAAGTCTGCAGTTATGAAACGTAACTTTAGCCTCAGCCAAACCGATTTGCTCAGTTGTAAATAAAACAGCGAAGTAAACGTGACCCGACAGACAAAACCTGAGTGAATTAAGTCCAGTGTTTAACCACTGAGAGCTAAAACTCAGGTGAGGTTTCAAAGCTGTGTGCGGTGATTGGACATCAGCCGCTGATAAAGTGGGTTGCCTATAAAGTGCTCTGTAAGGAAACAAGCTCCAGCAGCTCTGCGCTCGAGAGAAATACTATATTTACTTATCTTGTGCAGAAAAATGCGCTGACATTGCGTTATATCGAGCACCAGCTGCCCAGTTAAACTGTGACTATTACCAGGTAACGTGGGCGTTCTTGAATTAGCAGCAGGTGTTAAACAGCTGACAGGTGAGGAGGACGCATGCAGGTAAACTGAGGGTCTTTTGAGCTGATCGCTGGTGTCGTGAGAAACATGTCAGCTCGTTCTTTATGTTACAGAAGCACAGACACACGGAGAGTGGAATATGTAAACAAACCGGCTGATGTAACCCCCTTGGTGCACTCTGCATGCTGACTGTTAGCAGAGCAGTGACCTCTCTGAAAACATCTGAGCACTTTTGCAAACATGTTCTATGTTGACAAACTGACCAGACATGTGAAGATTATGGCGCGACATTCGCGGCTAAAACACTGTTAAAAGTGTAGTTGGTGACAGAAAAATGGGGTATTTTAAAACTACACCACCACCATTGCTGCCTGTGATTTGAAATGCATTCTGGGATACCTGGCTGCCTCAAGTCTACAGAAGCAATCGATTATCTAGGATCGACCTGTTTTGACTTACTTTGCACGGCAACCAATCAAATGTTAGAGAAGCTGCATGGGCAGCGTTAACCCCGCCCCCTGAGTTTGATGGGTGAGGCTGACAGATAAAATTAATTCAAGATGAGAGCCAGGACTGCCAAAATGAAATAAATAAATATATCATTAAATAACTAATTAAATGTGTCAATAATTAATTTATTAAATGTGTCAATAATTAATTAAAATGTGAAATACATAAATAATTAATTACATGTGTCAATAATTAATTTATTAAATGTGTCAATAATTAATTAAAATGTGAAATACATAAATAATTAATTAAATGTGTCAATAATTAATTAATTACATGTGTCATAACTATTTATTTAATTAATTAATTCCAATTTTAATTAATTATTGCCACATTTAATTAATTATTTAATGGTGTATTTAATTAATTCATTATGGCAGTCCTGGCGTTCCATAGAAAAATACATCCAATAGGTCTGCTGTATTTGTCTGAATCTGCGATGCATAAAGGTCTTCATAGAAGTTTCTAAAAATAATATTAATACTGCTGTTGTCAAAAAACTGTTTTCCATTTACATCTTTAATAGAAGTGATGTTCTGAAAGTCTAATTTCTTCTTAGTCAGGTATTCTAAGTATTTCCCAGGTTTGTCACCATGTTCATATAACCTTTGCCTAGCAAATCTAATTTTAGTTATTGTATCTTTTGTCAGTAGACAGTCTAATGCTGAACGTAGAGCATAAATTTCTTACCCTTAGAAGGTTTTTTTAAGATTATCTCCTTCTGTGTGTTTTAGCTTGGATTCCAAAACCTTCCTCTACTTTGCTTGTCTACGCTTTTTATCTTTAGTATATGAAACCAGCTTTCTTTGCGTTAGCTGGTTTTGTCAAACCAGCTAACACAAAGAAAGCCTGGCTATGCTGGACTTGGTGTGGAAGCATAGCTGGACTGGCCATCGGGCATACCGGGCATTTGCCCGGTGGGCCGCTGGCGATTTTTTGTTTTTATGGGCCGATGGATTTTTTTTTTTTTTTTTTTTTTTTTAGGAAGGGTATATATAATGAAATGTGTTGGACTGGCCAATTGGTCATGATCGACTCTGGGCTGGACCAATTACAGCCTAGGAGGCCGGATGCACCCTCCCCCTTGTTTAGCAATCTTATAGACCAGAGGTCGGCAACCCGCGGCTCTTTAGTCCTTATTTTGCGGCTCCGGGTGGTTTGGGAAAATAGAAGAAGTATTTCGCTGAAGTGCGTTTTATTTGTGTTTAGTTCTTTTTTTTAACTTGTAGTTCTAAATTGGAAGATTATTGTGATTTTGAAATACAAAAATAAAATTATATTTTATTATTTTTTTCATCGCTCAAAATAAGCGTGACACTCGGTGTACCCGCTGAAACGCCGTGCATTTATAGAGACTTTCAACCCCAGATAGGCCAATTATGGATCTTCGGATCCACATTATGTCGGCTGTTCTCCACCGTGAACTATGTTAAAAACAAACACCGCTCCCGCCTGACAGATGACAGCTTACAGTCCTGCGTAAAGATGAAAGCCCCGATTTGCAGACGCTGTGCGCCGAGATTTGGGACCAGAAGTCTCATTGTAAACATATCACGGCAGACCCGACGATGTTTGCATGGACATGCTTTTCAGCATCTCTTTATTGACCACTTTTCACACACGGTTGCTGTACGCATACAGCCGGCTGTAGCTTTTCAGCTCACAGCCCGACAACACAACAGCAGAGAGAGCACAGACTTTAAGGCAGCGAGGCGCGATTGCGGGTGCCGCTCAGGTGCGTCTGACTCCCATGCAGCGGCACTGCAGACCACGCCCCGCCACACACATTAACAAGGTAAAATAGATATTTAGGCAGAATTTTGCAAATATCTACTTTTTTTTTTTTTTTTTAGCGGCATAGTGCTTTTTTTCCAATTACTTTTTAAAAGTCAGGCCTTGACCTGAAAAGGGTGGCGGCTCACAACAGTTTTTGTTTGCTACATGGATCATTTTAGTTCAGCTGGGTGCCTTTCCTTTTGTTATATTTCTTTAAGAGTTTAAAATGTGTTAATTACTTAAATAAAATGTAATTTTCTCTGTAGCACTTCATGGATTTTATAAGCAACACACCTTAGTTTCTCTGTGGATTCTTTTAAAAAGCAGTTAAAACCTTTCTGTTCAAACAAGCCTTTTGTTGATCTACGTATTTTATATTCTTTACATTATTTACATTTGATCTTTTACATTGTGTATAATGTCTATTGATTGTATTGTTTATTTTAATATTTGTGTACAGCGCTTTGTGACTGCCTGTCTGTGAAAAGCGCTTAATAAATAAACTTTACTTACTTACTTTAGTTGTTCACACAAAGCACAAAGGTAAAAAACAATATATACAGTGTTATCTTCATTTTAGATTTCAAAAAGTATTTGCGGCTCCCAGTGTTTGCTTTTGCGTGGAAACCGGGTCCAAGTGGTTCTTTGGGTGTTAAAGGTTGCAGACCCCTGTGCTAGACGAACTAAAGAAAATGTAGAACAAAAAAAGGAAAGGAGGTGTTTATGAAAATATCACTAAATCTGCCATTTATTAATTTTAATATTAATTAATGATCATGTCTCACCTCTAGTGTTCTTGGTCTTAATTTAAGGTTTCTACCATGTGTTGTAGATAGTTCAGGAGGTTAACTCGACCAAGCAGTCTTTTTGTTTCCGCTATGTACTGTTTAGAATCCAGAATAGGGAGGATGGTGTAGGTTTAAGTTTATTAGATTGATACATATGTACCAACAAGGCAGTGTACATCAAAGCAGTTGTTTTCATGCAAAGGCTTTATGGTTTTTCCTATAGCGATTGACAGATCACGTGACTTTCGCGCATTGCATTCCGGGAACTCGAGGCAAAACAAGTACCGCATCAAATGCAAGCATTTGCAGCACCGCAAAATGTTCATTCTCCGGTTCCAATACCTTCTTGGTTTTTCTTTGCCGCACAAAAAAGGAATGTACAAAACTAAGGAGAACAATGCCGGACCGTACAAAGACAGACTCGACGAAAAGGCAAAGAAAAGATACGAGGAAAAAATCAAAGGAGTGAAAGGGTCAGACCCTTACGAGCACACAGAGTGGACAAAAGACGTTAGCGTGCTGCCCAACTTTCACCACGCTCAGATTTATAATTATACGGTTCTTGGAGTGAGTGCATACACTCATGAAGTTTAGTAACTTCAGGTCACTGCAACAAGCCCAGGTACAGTTTACCGACGGACGGGTACAGGACCTTGAAATGCACCGTGTAGAACGAAAGACCATCATACAAACAAAGGTAAGTTTACCAGTCTCACAAATCGTCGTCATAAATACACATTCGTTAACCGTTTATTAATATAACCTTTGAGCTCAACGGTAATTAATTAGTAGTGGAAATAATTTCTGGTACGCATTACAGAAATGTAGCAGTGACAATAATACTGTATGCTGTAATCGCACTGGACAATTAGTGATACGAAACAACTGTTTTATCCTGTGAATAAAAGTATATGTTTTTGTTAATGTACCGTGGTAATAACAGAAGCGAAACGCAATATTGTGTCAGGACAATTCACTATTTATGCACATTAAACAAAGAAGCATAGCGCGACAATTTCTGTTCAGCGCCAGACTTGCTTGTAACCTATATCACCAATTATGTTAAGAAAAGTGACGTATTAACTACTACAAAACACTGACCTTTGTGGGAATGCTTGGAGCAGACTAACATGTGAGCTGGAGTGTTCTGAGACGTTATATTTGGTATATCCAGACCATCCGTCGGCTCTTACTTCAGAAACATGGCTTAAAAAATTTCTCTTCAACGACGTAATCCGATAAAAAAAACGATCTCTTCGCCCGTCGGCTTCCCGTGGCTGTCATGCGACCGGCTATTGCAGTTAATAATACAACAGCTTCTTGCCATTTTTTGTGTTTCTTTTTATCGCTGTGTAACTGAGTTCAATTGAAAGCCTGCGTGCGCTAGTACCTCTTGCCACAAGTTCCCAGAATCCTTTGCGGTTTTACCCCTGAATGACGTCACATTTTCAATCTCTATCCTGGTGGGCCGCTCTCTAGTCAAAATGCCCGGGCCGATTTTTTGTCCCAGTCCAGCCCTGTGTGGAAGCAGCTCCCAGTGTGAGTTCAGGAGACCGACACCCTCTCTACTTTTAAGATCATCCTCTAACTTTCCTTTTTGATAAAGCTTAAAGTTCGAGCTGGCTCAGTTGACCCCGAACCATCCCTTAGTTATGCTGCTATAGGCTCAGGCTGTTGGTGGACTTCCCATGATCCTCTGCTTTCTTCTCCACTCCCCTCTTTTCACTCCTGTTGTCACTACTGCATGTCCTCAACTTTTTTCTTCTCTCTCCTTAGTTTTCTGTTTTGTTCTTGTCTCTCTGAGCTCATCTCTTCTCTTTCCCCTCACCCTTCAATCAGTCATGGTAGATGCTCCTCCTGGAGCCTATTTTCACTGGGAGGATCTTTGTGTCAAAGAGAGTTCTTCTTCCCACCATCACCAAGTGCTGCTCACAGTGGATTGTCTGATGTTTGGGGCTTTCTCTCTAATATTGGAGGCTGCTACCTTACACTGTTAAACAGCTTAAATAAAGTTACATCGAATGGATGTAAATGGATGGATGTTATTGTGACAAAGAGAAAATTATTGTTGACAGATGGATTGTTGTTTTGTGTGTCTGCAGTCTGTCAGGCTGTCTGATCACAGAGGAAGGCTGTACTTCTCTGGCCTCAGCTCTGAGCTCCAACCCCTCCCATCTGAGAGAGCTGGACCTGAGCTACAATCATCCAGGAGACTCAGGAATGAAGCTGCTGTCGGCTGGACTGAAGGATCCAGGCTGGAGACTGGACACTCTCAGGTATGGAGAGAATGTCTGATAGACGAGGAAGAGCTGGAAACATCTCCTGTGTTCTTCACTCACTTCCTGTTTGTTTCCTGCAGATGATACATAAACAATCACACATGCAGGAATATTTTGAGGGGCAGACTAGTGTAGCTGGATAGTACATGGAAATTTATGTAGGGGTTTTCCAAGGAGTCTAGTTGCAGGAACATTAACCCTTTCATGCATGGATTATGATAACCTCAATCAGGATTTTTTTCTTAAGTATTTTTATTCATCTTAAGGCATGAAAGGCGTTCTCCTTCTCCGAGCTACTCCCTCCGGACGGTGTCTTTTTTAGTCTAAAAAGGGCAGTCAATGATTTTGTCCTTTTCAAGGTCTTGAAGGTCAGCTATAACTTTCTTTTTGTAGCTGCTTGTGGGGTCTCACTTTAAGGCTTCGCAGGTATTGTTGTCACTGAGGAGAGTAGTGATCTTTGTGTGGTAATCTGTTGTGTTTAGAACCACTGTGCACCTTCTTTTGTCAGCTGGTAACACGGTGATGTTGTGGTCTTTGCTCAGGGAAGCGACAGCCTTCTTTTCTTGTATTGTGAGGTTAGACGGGGGGGACTTTGGCACTGAAGAGGGTGACTGTAACTTTCATCCTGATTTGCTCTGCTTCTGTTTGTGATAATTTATTAATCCATATGCCGGTTTCTGTTGCTGTGATGAGGTTCACTATGGGCAACTGTTGAGGAGAAATGGAAAAATTGAAATAAAATTGAAATTGACATCTGGGACTCTCCACCATTTGACCATAGAACTGAAGAAGCTTCTCGGATGAGAGGTGAAACGTCTTCAAGCAACTTAAAGAAGTCCAGACGCTTTTCTTTCCAAGCTCCTTAGACTACAATGACCTGGATGACTGTGAACCTTCACAAACATACAGTTAAGCCCATAATTATTCATACCCCTGCCAAATTTTGGCTTAAAGTTACTTTTGTTCAACAAGCAAGTTCTTTTTTGAGCAGAAATGACACAGGTGTCTCCCCAAAGATAATAAGACGATGTACAAGAGGCATCATTGTGGAAAAAAATATTTCTCAGGTTTTATTTATATTTTAGCAAAAAGTATCATGTCCAGAATTATTCATACCCTTCTCAATAATCAATAGAAAAGTTTTTATTGGCTATTACAGCAATCAAACGCTTCCTATAATTGCAGACCCGCTTTCTGCATGTCTCCACAGGCATTTTTGCCCATTCATCTTTAGCAATGAGCTCCAAATCTTTCAGGTTGGACGGTCTTCTTGCCATCACCCTGATCTTTAGCTCCCTCCACAGATTCTGAATTGGATTCAAGTCAGGACTCTGGCTAGGCCACTGCAAAACGTTAATGTTGGTGTCTGCTAACCATTTCTTCACCATGTTTGCTGTATGTTTTGGGTCATTGTCGTGCTGAAATGTCCACTGGTTCCCAAGGCCAAGTTTTTCTGCAGACTGCCTGATGTTGTTGTTGAGAATCTTCATGTATTGCTCTTTTTTCATGGTGCTGTTTACTGTGATTAGGTTCCATGGTCCATTGGCTAAAAAACACCCCCAAAGCATTAGGTTCCCACCACCATGTTTGACAGTGGGGATGGTGTTCTGTGGGTTGAAGGCTTCTCCTTTTTTATGCCAAATGAAGGCAACATCATTGTGACCAAATAATTCAATTTTTGTTTCATCTGACCATAACACTGAAGACCAGAAACCTTCTTCTTTGTCCAGATGAGCATTTGCAAAGGCCAAACGAGCTTTGGCATGCCTTAGAAGTGCCTGGAGAAGTGGCGTTTTCCTTGGTCTGCATCCGTGGAACCCAACAGTGTCCGTTGGACTGTCTGCCTTGAGACATTGCCACCAGCAGAGCCCAGATTCACCAGAATGGCCTTGGTGGTGATCCTTGGATTCTTTTTCACCTCTCTCACTATCCTCCTGGCCAGCACAGGTTTCACTTTTGGCTTCCGACAACGTCCTCTGAGATTTTCCACAGTGCGGAACATCTTGTATTTTTTAATAATACTTTGCACTGTAGCCACTGGAACTTGAAAACATTTGGATATGGCCTTGTAGCCCATTCCTCACTTGTGAGCAGCCACAATGCACAGCTGCAGGTCCTCACTGAGTTCCTTTGTCTTAGCCATGAATGTCCACAGACCACCTGCAGAGAGCTGCTGTTTTTCACCTGTTGAGTTGAGTAAAACAGCTATTTCCAATTAATCAGGGTAATTAGGATGCTTTAGAACAGCTTTGACTATTTGGAATGGTATGGAACTTTGGATTTTCCCAGAGACTGTGACAGTTTGTAAAGGGTATGAATAATTCTGGACATGATACTTTTTGCTCAAATGTAAATAAAAGCTGAGAAATATTTTTTTCCACAATGATGCGTCTTGTACATCATCTTATTATCTTTTGTGATACGCCTGTGTCATTTCCAGTCAAAAAATAACTTGCTGGTTGAATAAAAGTAATTTTAAGTCAAAATTTGCCAGGGGTATGAATAATTATGGGCTTAACTGTATGTGTCTTTTTAGTTCACCCAGGGCCAATGGTAGAGGTAGAGGTCATTAAACATAAACTTAGAGTGCGGCAATTGCCCTCCCCTACCTAGACCAGTTTTGAAGTTCTGATCTTTTAGGATCTCTCTTAAACTACGACTGTGCACTTATTACTGGTGTTTTTAATATTCATATCTGCTCTAAGGATGATCTGTTTGCCAGGGATTTTCTCGCTCTTATGGATTCTTTTAGCCTGTCTCAGTGGGTAAATGTACCTACCCATTATAAAGACCATACTCTTGACTTCTTTATTTCATGTGGCCTGGAATTTTGTATTAAGAATATTGACAATACTGGGATTTCTGACAATTTTCCATGTGATGCAAATTAAATCAGCATTTTGACGGCCCCCGACACCTGGCGCGTATAATCAACCCAGTAACTGTGGCTAAATTCTCTGCAGCCTTTATCTACTCTGCAGCATCTGTTACTGATTGTTCTATATCTCTTACGGCTGATGATTACACTAATTCTTTGATATCCACATGCTCTCATGTCCTTGATGCTGTTGCCCCTGTTAAAGGGAAACGTCCTAGAACTCACTCCCAAATTTGGTCAAATGACACTAAATGTGTCTTACGTCAGGCTTGCCACCAAGCTGAGAGGAGATGGAAGAAAGATAGGCTCCAGTTTTCCCTTGACATAGTACGTATGAGCCCCCTGGAATTTCAAAATGCTGCTAAAATGGCTAAAGCGGCTTTTCTATTGGATATTATTGTTGCCACTCACATCCCCCGAATGTTATTTAAAATATTTAATTCATTGGTCAATCCCTGTCCCGAAGTCCTGTGGGCATCCTCTCCAGCCTTCTGTATAGAATTTTTAAATTACTTCACAGACAAAATTAGATCTTTAAAAGCCATACACTACTTAGTGAGGAGCCCTGCCTCTATCTTAGGCTATGTCCACACTAATGCAGTTTCAAACAAAGCGCATCGTTTTTTGCCCAAGGAGAAACGCAGCGTTTTGAAAACGCTCTCGAAAACAAATACATTTGAAGACGCATTTGCGTCACAGTGTGGACAGTGAAAATGGAGACTTTCGTAAACGATGACGCATTTTAGTGATATGATGCAGTCATGCGACCAATTGAACAAAGATAACGAAGGGCATTATACAGCAGTTGTTTTGTTTGCTCTCAATTCTGACAGCCCTATTAAAGATTAATATCAGTTTGTACATGCTCTAGATAGATTTTCTTCAAATTGTTTAATTCTCACTCGCTTTGGCAACTTTGTACTTTTGTGTTACTTGCAGCAACAACTCCACCTCATTGTTAGTTCATTAAAAAAACTCGGGGCGTTTCCTCGACCTTTTGCCGCGACATTTCAATGAGCCGCAAAGTAAATAAACGGCAGACAGAAATGAGGCAGGTCAAATCTTCTTGGATTTCACACATGCGCAGTACTGGAACATAACTTTTTTGGCCATTTCAATGTGGGCGCACAACTCTGTGAAAACGACTGAAAACGCTGGTGTGGACGCGGAGCATTTTCAGACAGAAACGGTGTTTTCAAATCTGTCTGGGCTAGTGTGGACATAGTCTTAGGGTGCCCATCAACTTTTCATCAGTTTGTGCTGGTGTTACTTCCCACTCTTAAGCGAATAATTGATCAACTGAAAAATCATTTGATATCCTCCCATCTCACTTTGTCAAGAATGGTTTTGATGTAATTGGGCCCAGTATCTTATCCTTAATGAATTTATCACTGTCTTCTGGCTGGCTTCAAGCGGTATTACAGCCCATCCTAAAAAAAAGTAACCTTGATATTAAGGACCTTGCAAATTGTAGGCCGATTTCCAAACTTCCGTTCTTGTCAAAACATTGGAGAAGATAATCCTCTTGCAGATGCAGGCCTATTTGGATGCAAATAATATCTGCAATAAATTCCAGTCTGGCTTTAAACCATGCCCTAGCACTGAATCAGCACTGCTGAGAATCCTTAATGACCTTCTTTTATTTGCCGACTCGGTGCTTTACAGATTTAGTTCTATTAGACTTGGCTTCTGCTTTCGATATGGTGGACCATAATATGCTCTTAACGAGGCTTGAAGATACACTCGGCATAAGGGGTAGTGCCTTTAACTGGTTTAGATGGAAAACCAGTTAAAGACAACTGAACCATCTGGTGTGTTTGCTGTTTCTGCTTTCATCATTTCATTTCTGCTGCTTTGTCAGGCTGGAGTATCTCAGTGACTTGGTTGAGGTGATGCTTCGAAAAGCATAATATCTCCTTTCACTTTTATGCTGACGATATAAAAATTTACTTTCGGCTGACTGATGACATTTCGCTGTCAGTACGCTGTTTATTAAATGACAAGAAAACGGAAAGCGTGTTGTTTGATAACCCTATTCCCCGGGGCCAATTTGCTGACACTCTTGGACCCCTTGCCGCCTTTCTTCCTGGCACTGTTAACAACTTTGGTATATTTTTGACAGCTCTTTTAAGTTCAACAAACAAGTATCCACTCTAGTTAAATCTAGTTTTTACCAAGTGCGTCAAATCTCCAAGGCCAAGCATCACATACCACGCAAGGACCTTGAGAAACTTATCCATGCTTTTGTGACCTCTAGATTAGACTACTGTAATTCCCTTTACTTTGGTCTCCACTCTGCCCTTCTTCATAGCTTGCAGCTTGTCCAGAATGCAGCAGCATGCCTTTTGACTGGAACCAGAAGGTTTGCCTCCGTTACCCCAGTCCTTGCTGACCTGCATTGGCTTCCCATCAAATACCACATTGAGTTTAAAATTCTGTTGCTTAACTTTAAAATCATGAACAATACTGTGCCGTGCTACCTCGTAGAACTCATTAGTCTGTATACCCCTAGGAGTGCCCTAAGATCATCAGGACAATTATCGTAGGTCCTGGTTCGTAGTTCAGAGACTTATCACCCATGAAGAAAGCAAGACGAACAGCTTATCCAGTTTTACTTGCTAGCAAGGTGATATAAATATAAATAAACTTGTATTGTATTGTATTGTATTGTATCTTACAATGCTGTGATTGCAGCCATTGCCCAAGTGAATGGTACTCATGGCCATTGATCAGTGGGCTTTGTTCAGTAGTTGTTGATCAATGGTCATGACAATTTTTATATTAATGATCAAGGAACTGACCTCAAAGTCCATTGTTCATTCAGTGGGTTGGTTTCAGTTATTGTGCAAATGTACTGTTTATAAAATTGGGGAAACCTGCAGTCAGCTGAGACTGAAGAAGTCACTTTGGATGAATGACGAAACGCTTCTACTACTGAAAATGTTACATCTAGATGAACAGAATCAACCTTTTGGGATCTATTTACCTGGATGATTTAGCATGCATCAAGACATATTTCATTCAATCGAGTGGTGTGCTGACAGATCCAGGATCAGTCATGAGCAGTTTGATCCACATACGGATTGAAGTGAAATTGTGAAAATATTGGAGTGTTCCTTTATCAGTGTCTAACAGTATGTGTAGGAGAGCCATGTAATGTCCATGTGTGAATGATGAAAGAGACTGTGCTGGTCTGACCCCCCTCCTCCTTTCAGGTTGGAGCCTGCTGGAGACCGATGGTTGAGACCAGGTCTGAGGAAGTGTAAGTGTGTTTTTAATGTGATTCATGAAAACAAAGCAGCACACATTCAACCATCTTCAAACTGTCACATCACTCATTCACATCTCTGATGTCAGGAGTCATCATCAAAGTGTCAATCAATGAACAGATGATGGATCAATAACTGCAGCTGGATTGTGTTTGTTCTCTCCATCAGATTCCTGTCAACTCAAAATCGACACAAACACAGTGAACACAAACCTCCAACTGTCTGACAACAACAGGAAGGTGACACATGTGGAGGAGGTTCAGTCATATCCTGATCATCCAGACAGATTTGGTTTTCATCCTCAGCTGCTGTGTAGAAATGGTCTGACTGGTCGCTGTTACTGGGAGGTGGAGTGGAGAGGAGACATTTGTATATCAGTGAGTTACAGAAGCAACAGAAGGAAAGGAGACAGTAACGATTTTGTTTTTGGACTCAATGATCAGTCCTGGAGTCTTGAGTTCTCTGATGATGGTCCTTGTTATGTCTGGCATAATAAAAGACAAACATCCATCTCCTCCTCCTCCTCCTCCTCCTCCTCGTCCTCTGTCTCTAACAGAGTAGCAGTGTATGTGGACTGTCCTGCTGGCACTCTGTCCTTCTACAGAGTCTCCTCTGACACTCTGATCCACCTCCACACCTTCAACACCACAATCACTCAAACTCTTTATCCTGGGTTTACGGTCTACCGAGGTTCCTCAGTGTCCCTGTGCTGAGTGGAGTGTAAAGAGTGTCTCCTGTTAGAGAAACACTCTGACTGTTGAACAGATAGTTCAGTCTGTACATGTCTGTCTCTTTCACTCACAAACACGTTTTCAGATTCATGGATTCAATCAGTTGATGTTTGAAACTCTTCTAAATAATTCCTTGTAAACTTCTTCCTCTTCAGTCACAGACAAACAGGAAGTGATGTCACATGTGTTCCTGTCCACACAGCAGAATGTGCTGAGTGTTACAGGAAAAGAAACACTGACACTGGTAGACACAGTGATGCTGACTGGGGCACAGAGCTGAATGATGCAGCATCAGGACACTGTTTCAGTCTGACTGACAGAGAAACCTGTAGCTGCATCTACATGTGAGGCAGAGGCCACACAAGCAGGTTTCTATGTTTCACAGTGACTGAGATCTTCAGTGGGGGTGGACATGCTCCTGTACAGACCTCTGAGGAGAACCAAGGTGCAGTCAAAGAGTCCAGTCTGTCCTCACAGATGTCAACATGTGGTTTCATCAGGTCTGCTGTCAGCTAGCAGGCTCACATCAGAATCACTGTTCCTGAAAAACACAGTCTGTGTGACATCATCAGTCAGCTGATCGTCCCAGATCTGAATGGTTTCTGTCTCTACTGAGGAAGTCAGAGAATCTCACTGAGGTGTGGATCAGGTCTGAGTGACCTGTGGAGGGACAGCTTTAAACAGTCCACAGGTCTCACGTCCTGCTCAGTCTGGTAGCAGATACCTCGTATTGTTCCAGATGTGCTGACATCACCAGCAGCACAGCTGTGTGATACAATGAATCTCAGTTATTGATCCAACACACAGTAAATACAAAGATCAGGATTTATGAGAGTAATCATTATGAGTCTGAACACATGATCACTGAATGTTAGTCTCCACAATAATAAGCTAACACAAGAAAACACAGCTTTCAGCTCTTATTTTGAAACTTATTGAGAGAGCTGTGATGTGAGCGTGCCTGGCTCTGAGGCACTTGGGTCAGCCTCTGTTGTTTAGAAGTGTTACAGACTGTGAATGACACAGACCTGTCAGTTTCATGTTTGTCTGTAACACAGCTCAGGGGCTCCATGCTGAACGCATCCATCCAGTGTTATTGATCCAGGACTAATACCAGCATTGGGATCAATACTACACAATCACATGTGTCCACGTGAGGGATTTGACCAGCTTTATTCATTAATGATCAATCAGCTTATTTACTGCATCTGAGTCCAGCTTCATTTAAATGATCCAACCATGAAAATGACATCAGTCCTACAGAAGCACTTAATGCTAACAGGAAGTCATTTATTAAGGTGGAATAACACAGAGAGACACAACCACTCACAGTTAACCTGACCCCACTAACTGCATGTGTTTGGACTGTGGGAGGAAGCCGGAGTACCGGAGAGGACGCACACAAACACGGGAGGGAGAACATGAAGCACTGAAACAAAGATGGTGGATTTGACCTCAGGACCAGGCACGTAATTTCCAGGGGGGTTATGGGGGTCATGACCCCCAATAATCAGATCCAGCCAATATAATTTCATCATTCCAGTTTATAAAATTATGAATTATCTTGCATAAATATCTTGTTGATTTTCTTTAATCATTTCAATTATTACCAGCAAAATAGTTTCATGTTTAATCATCTAGTAATGTAACCCCCCCTCCTTCACCACGTACTTGGTATTACCCAACTGTTTGCTGTATGTTTGTTAGCGCAGTCGCTGGTGCCAGAGGCTGCCAGTGACTTCAGTCTGAGGGTTTGAAGTTTCCATGTCTGTGTGATGTGTGGTGTGAAGGCTGCTGGTTAAACTGGGACTCACTGTTTAAAGCACTGAGTGCTCATAGAGAGATGCTCCATGAGTCCCAGTACAGACTACAAACATGGTGGAAACTTAGCTTTGATATCCACACACTCTGCACGTCTGTGAGTAACTGTGATGAAGATGTGCAGAGATCTGTGTACAAACAGGAGAAAGACTGTAAAGACTCTGTGCTTCTAACAGCCTCTGTTAACATATGTGAGGCTGTTTGTTGTTGTTGCCATGGAGCTTTTCACTGTTTGGGTCAGCAGGTCATGTGATCAGCTTTGTTCTGTGAAAGCTGGACGATGGTTCAGTGTCAGGGTTTGTTTGCATTCATCAATAAATATCTAAATAAATCAAAGACTCCATGTTTGTTCTTTCATCATGTGACCTCTGCTCATCCATCTCTGTGTGTATCAGGATACATTTAGTTCATAATACACAGAAAAATCAGAGTTATTACCTGTAATAAATGTGAAAGTAAAGATTCCTGCAGTGATAACCAGGCAGGACTGAAACACATCCAAGAGAACGGACATTTAACTATTTAACAGAGGAGATACGTTACGACTGATAGATGACTGCTGTTTAAATGATGTCTTTGCAGCCCTTATGCTACATGTTACACAACTTTTCTTCATGCCAACAAGACTGAGGTGCCCACATTGTTGACACATACAGCTGATTATGATGCATATTTTACTATTGCTATGTTCACGTCATCTCCTTGGCTTTATTATTGAAAGCCTGGAGATACTCTGTGCGTGGCTGATGTGAAGTATGATTAGTACTACATGACTCACACCATCAACAACAGAGGCAATGAAAGCTTTGTTGTTAACAGGTTGGATGGTAAAGTCAAATTTCTAATTCTACACTTGTGTTGGGTAAAGTTCTTCTCACTGCAGCAGATTTATATCTGTGGTTTCACAGGGCGTGATGTGGACCTCAGCGCTGAGGTGCAGGTCTCCTTGGAGACGGCATCCTGGCTGAAAATATTATCATGCTTCCAAAACATGGTACTGTCAGCTTTTATTTTGAAAGAAACAAAACTTAAAAACTAATCCCCTTATTCCTCTTTGTATTTGTTCTTCAGAGGAGTGTCACCTGGACAAACTCAGGGCTATTCTAGGGCCTTTGTTATTATTTGACTCCATATAAATAAAACTGAATTGAATCAAACAAAAACTCCCAAACAGCTAAAATACTTTGATTTATTCTCTTTTTAACAAATACGTTGAAGTACATCCATAACAACACAGCTGAGCTCTCCTTTTTAATCAAGTGTTTACATCCTTTGTACAGATCTGTATACAAAACAATCATTTACGCCCCATAGAAGTCTAGTTACACGTAACTATACAAGAACTCGTAAATGAAAGAAACATAAAACACATAATCACAGGTGATAACAAAGAAAGAGAAAGAATTCATGTGTTAGTGATGTTTTTGCAGCTCTAATGGCTCATGTTGGAGAAAAAAACCGAGGTAAGTGGAAAGTTCACATACACAAGTGGGCGTGAGCGCACACACAGAGAGACAAACACAACTGAACCATCTGTTTGCTGTTTCTGCTTTCATCATTTCATTTCTGCTGCTTTGTCAGGCTGGAGTATCTCAGTGACTTGGTTGAGGTGAAGTATGACGAGTATCCCTGATTCATTCCATCGAGACAAAGGGGAAAGAAAGCTATTGTTAACAAACTCTATGGTAATGTGGCATTTAGCTCTGATTCTACGCTCTGCTGAATCCTTTGAACCTGTTCTGCTGATCAGTAAAGCTCTATGTGCTGCAGCAGATTGACCTCATCTGTGTTCACAGGTGTGGACCTCAGCGCTGAGGTGCAGGAGAGTTTCATTCAGTTCTCCCTGCAAACAGCATCCAACCTGAAAATATTGTCATCTTTCCCAGAAATGGTGCTCTTATCTCAGAGAAGAAGTTTGATGTAAATAACTGCAATCAACAGTGATGTTATGCACAGATCACTTTTCCATTTTCCTCTCTCTAGATGAGTCCCAGCTGCCTGACCTTGTGTCCAGGTGATCGTCTCACTGAGGAGCTTTTACTGCTCTGAAAATCTCACGTCCATGACCTGTTTCCTTTTTACTATCTCTGCTCTTTCTTTATTAACAATGCTCATAATATCACACAATTATATTTTGCATGCTTTTATCCACCTGCTGTTAGAACCAAACAAATAAAAAGGATGAAATGCCTAAAATCCTTTGATTTATTACATTTTAAACAAATATGAGTGCATCCCTAACAGCACAGCTGAGACCTTTGTTTTAATCAAGCCTTTGTGTCTACACACTTTGTAAAGATTCATACACAAAAAATAATAGAATTAAATAAATATAAAATACACATAATCACAGAAGATGACCAAACAAATGCACCCATGTTCTGAATTTGCATCTAAAAACATGCATGTTTCCCTTTGTACAGGCAGATTTACAGCAGACAAAGCAACACGGTGATAGACTTTGACCGCTGCAAAAACAAAATACCCACCAAGTCTGAAGTAGATCAGAGGAACTGTTGAGCAGACAGACTGACAGACAAACATACAGATGCTTGATTCATTAGTGCAATAAAATGTTCTTCTTTAACAGCATCACTTCATGTGTTTGTTTCCCAGGAATAAACGTCTATTTAAACTGGACATCTCCTCAGCATCACTGGTGGTGTCATGGTTTCAAAGCTGTGCAGCAGAGAAAAGAATCTGAGGGATGATACAGAGGTGACCAAAGTTACAAACAAATCCAGCTGTGCTGGAAATGTTTGCAGAGCTCCAAACTCTTTGGCTTTCTGTAGAGCAAGTATGGAAGAAGTACCTGAGCTAACTTCAATTTAGACGATATGAGGAAAAATGCCGCTTCCCAAAGGTTCCTACAAGTATCCAGTTTATATTTAGAGAAGCGAAGCAGACGGGAGCGGCTGAAGAGTGAACTGTCAAAAGTAAGTACTGGATATTATGTCACTTATTTATGTGCGAATGTTTAAGAACATTAAAACATTACTGTTGGCCACATGTCGGCAAAGTTATGTGACATTAGTGATGTTTGTACTTTCAGCGGTAACTTGGTTTTAAAGCCTCTACTTCTACATATATATATATAGTCGACCTTAATCTTACAGAGAATGTGATGATTTTATGGATAATTAAAGTCAGTCATATATCCACAAACACAACAAGCTGAAAGTCAGTGATGCTGCTCGGTTTGCAGTCCTGAATATGACGGCACAAGCAGGATTCACTGCACTGTTAATGTTAGCTATGTTATATTGCTGCCTCTGTTCGGTGGTGTCGAGCCAAACGGGCTTTAACGTGTGTTTGAACGAGCTGACGGTTCACTCGTTAAGCTGAAAGAAAGATGCTTTAATCACAGGAGTCACACATGTGTCCACTGGACCATCTGGAACTCTTCTTGTTTAGCACTCGTAATAACACAAACACTAAATCCTCCTTCTCTTGTGCTGTTTTGTAGCAGTGTGTACACCTGAGACTGTCACCTGTCTGTCTGTCCTGCACTCTCTCTCTGTTTCTTTCTCTCTGATTGTGGAATAAAAGTATGAACATGTATTTATAAGTTACACTTGTGTTTGAATCCTGCAGCTTATCACACATTTGATTTCCATGTGTGACAACTGCAAGTGTCCAGAGTGAGGACAGACTGAGGGACCCACTGCTGCACATCATCTGTGAGGCTTTGCACCCCTGATGATCCACCAGGACAAACTCAGCAGTGTGTGAGGAAGAGGAGGAGGAAGAGCCAGCAGCAGCTGACAGATGGAGAGAATAGACAGACTGTTCCCTGTTTGTGAAGGACTGCTAGGAAATTTTAACATCACTAATTGTCTGTCCTGAATCAGTCTTATTAGGTAATGTTCAAATAATGTTATCATCCCAGTGTTTTCAGTGTGGGAGAAAGTACTCAGGGCCTTCAAGTTACACACTATGAAAGGCAGCAACAAGTTTAATGTTCAGAAACCTAAAGTATGTATCAGCAGCAGAATGGAGCTAAAAATAAATGTTTGTTTCAGTTCTATGAAGCTTTGAGTATTTTGGATTAGTAGCACTGCTGTGTTTGTTGCATCATATTGCTGTAATTGTTTATATGCTTTATATATTCTGAGGTAAGTTGATCTATAGTGTTACATCATATTCTATAAGGATGTTATGTGTTTGTATACTTTCTGCCCAGTTTGACCCATTTAGCAGAAGTCAGCCTGTTTAAGGCTCTGATATCTATTCTGTATGACTTAAAGCAGTTATGACATGGTCTGATTTTCTCACCCAATAAAGGAATATTTCATATATCAGTCTGATCTTCATTCTATCAGAAACAGTTATCACAGCTCGTACATTTTCTTTTTACACATATATGTAAGCATTGAGCCAAATTTAGTAATGCCAACATATTAAAAGAACAACATTTGTCTCTTATATATAATACATCTGTATATACACTGTCAGAGATACTTGTCTTTGAGTGAAGATTTAAGGTGATAGGAAATATAAATAACTGCTACTTGCATCTTTGACCCAGAGTTCAAGCTCATATATAATCTGACATTACATATAATATTGTCCATATTATATTAACATTACTACAGTGAGATGACTTTAGTCTCATGAATAACATTAGCTAATTGTTATTTACTAACTAATCTTGAAATGACTGTTCAGTACAGAAATGAAGCCCAACTATCATGTTTTACAGTCCTGTGGTCTCAACTAATCAAAGTGATGTCATGACAAAAATGAATGAACAACAAAACATTTTTTCTCCTTCATTTCTGTCACACAAAGCTGTATGAAACATTTCTCGCGGTTAGTATCATGGTTGCTAGGCAACCTGAACAGCGCGATGAAGGCTAGACCGTCCCATTTCACAAGCCTCTCACTTCCACACTTCCCGTACTTGTAGTACGCACCGTACGTAGTACGCGTAGTGTGCGTACTTCAAGCGTGCAGACCCTGAAGTGGGACACAGCCTCGGACTCCAAAAATGCAAGATGGCAGCCTCCACAAGCGGAATATTTTGGCTTCATTTGTGCACAATGGGAGGAGGCGCTGTTGCGTCGTCCATGTTTTCTACAATCATTGGAAAGAATACACACACACACACGCACAGGCAGGTCGACCGGTCAGGGCACCGTTCGACCCTGATACAAGGACACACACATAAACACAACCCCAAACCTAACCCATAAACAGAGATGCACAGAAAGGGACAAAGTCATAAGTGGAACCAAATAACCAAGGAGCTTAACAGGTCAACCTAGGCAATAGAATAAACTTCATGAACTTAACATAAACCATAACACAAAAATTAGGTCAAAACACAAGAACATGAAACACTGGGTCAAATGACCAAGAACCATGACAGTGAGCAAAATTACTGTCTGTTTTTCACACTGTGCAGTGTTGTTTATACTCATGCTTTACTTTTCCTCACTCTGTGCTGTTTTATGTGACATGTCTGGGCTTGTGTGGTTATGTTTCCAGTAAAACCTTGATCAAATGGGTGGAGAGAAAAAGAGAATTCAGTCAAAGAGAATTTGGAGATGCAAAACACGAGTTGAGACAAGAACACAGTGAAGAATCCCTGGGTGTGGAGAGGAGATTCTTCTTACTCTGCACATATTGAAGAAACTGTAAGTTTATCTGCTTAATTCATTTAAACTTTTTGTAGAATATTGAGTGACTGCAGTTAAACACTTTGACGAAAAACACCATCAAAATGATGTATATTTTTATGTATATTTGATAGAACAGAACAGAAAATGTGTGGGGTTTTTTTTGTTTTTGTTTTTTTGTGGGAACGGTTGTTTTTCCGTTGAAGTCAGTCTGTAATGTTTTCATCAGCTTAGTTTCTACAGAAATCTGCTGCTACATAGTTCATGTTAACAGACTCACACCTGCCTCTTTTCTACATTTGGGTTCTTTTATCACCGGCTTTCAAAATGTTCTGTAATACCTTGCATCCTACATTTGCCATCCATTAGTGATGGGTCGTTCGCGAACGAAATTGCTCTTAGAGCCGGATCTTTTAAGTGAACGATGCGAGCCGGCTCCTTATCGTGAGCCGTGGGTTTTTTTTTCTTTCTCTCACCCTCTCTCTCTCTCTCTCGCACTTTTTTTCCGCTTCACTCCGCACGTGAGCCTTGTGCTTTGCGCTGGGCAGAGGGGGCAGGGGCGGTAGTTACAGTCGCAGTAGCAGAGGAACAGAGCGGGAGGGAGAGAGAGAGAAAGAGAGCCAGGGACAACAACGTCACATTAGAAAGGTATAGTAATCATCCACAACTATTTTCAGTTGCAGATGATAAAGGATTCAGAAAGTTTATTCATGCAGGCCCATATGACAGAGAATATGCATCTTCTTTTTCATATTTTAATTTATATTTAATTGTGTTGTGGTTTGCAGTGTTTTGTGTTGTTTCATTTTAAATTTGTTTAAAAGGAAAAGCTGAAAATTTAAATAGTTAAAAGTTGAACTGTGACTACTTGGTTTTTGTATCATATGATTTATTTATTACATTTTATGTGGAGTAAATAAATAAAAGTATATTTAGGGTCGCCCCTAGAGACAAAGCAGCACGTACAAATTTCAAAACATTTACAAACCCTGAAGCACGTACATACTCCAAAACACGTAAAAACTCAGAAGCACGTAAAAACTCCAAAACACATAAAAACTCAGGCTACATCGACACGTACCCGGATATTTTTGAAAACGGAGATTTCTAAAAAATGCCTGTCAGGGTGGATATTGTCTAAAACTCCGTTTTTGCATTTGCGAGTGGATGAGGAAAACGGAGAAAACGCAGCGTCAAAGATGTGCGCCTTTTTTGACGTCACACTGTGCGCCATGTTTTGTTTCGGTGAAATGAATTTCTACAATACTGTTAATTGTACTCTCTGCAGTGTTTAAATGCTTACATATACACACACAGTTACTGTCCGTCCACACGTACGACTCGGTTCTGCTTCTACGCCCCATCTTTGTTTACTATTTCCCACAACTATTTTGGAGTTTGTACGTGTCTCTAGGGGCCACTGTATATATTTATAAATAAACATATATAAATTAAACCACTTTATTTACATTAGTAATTCCTGCATAATTTTATATTATTGTAATAATAAATTAATTAAAGCAACAAAACAACCTGAAGAGCCGGTTCGGAGCCAAAAGTGCCGACTCTTTTAGTGAGCCGAGCCGAAAGAGCCGGTTCTCTAAAAAGAGCCGGAAATCCCATCAATACCATCCATACCCTAATAATGACTATCACTGTTGGGAAAGTTACTTTGAAAAAGTAATTAGTTATAGTTGCTAATTACTTCTTCAAAACAGCAATTGGCTTAGTAACTGAGTTACAATATTCTAAAAGTAATTAATTACTTGGAAAGTACTATTGTGTTACTTTAAGAAAAAGCTTCAACCCTATGTGTGTTGAAAAATAGTCCTCACTGTCATGGTCCTGGGTCATTTTGACCCAGCGTTCCTACTTTTCCTGTGGTTTTGTATTTTGTTCTTTATGTTCCTAGGATTAATTAACTGAGGTTAATTATGCTGTTCCACAGGGTTCAGTGCTAGGACCAATTCTGTTTACATTATACAAGCTTCCCCTAGGCAGTATCATTAGAAGACATAGCATACATTTTCACTGCTATGCAGATGACACGCAGCTCTATCTATCTATGAAGCCAGATAACACACACCAATGAGTTAAACTCCAGGAATGTCTTAAAAACATAAAGACCTGGATGGCCGCTAACTTTCTGCTTCTTAATTCAGATCAAACTGAGGTTATTGTGCCCTGAAAATCTTAAAAATATGGTATCTAACCAGATTCTTACTCTGGATGGCATTACCTTGGCCTCCAGTAATGCTGTGAGGAACCTTGGAGTCATTTTTGACCAGGACATGTCCTTCAACGCACATATTAAACAAATATGTAAGACTGCTTTCTTCCATTTGCGCAACATCTCTAAAGTTAGAAATATCCTGTCTCAGAGTGACGCTGAAAAACTAGTTCATGCATTTATTACTTCCAGGCTGGACTACTGTAATTCATTATTATCAGGATGTCCTAAAAACTCGCTGAAAAGTCTTCAGCTAATCCAAAATGCTGCAGCAAGAGTACTGACAGGGACTAGGAAGAGAGAGCATATTTCTCCTGTTTTGGCTTCCCTTCATTGGCTTCCTGTTAAATCCAGAATTGAATTCAAAATCCTGCTCCTCACATACAAGGTCTTAAATAATCAGGCCCCATCTTATCTTAATGACCTTGTAGTACCATATCACCCCATTAGAGCACTTCGCTCTCGCTCTGCAGGCCTACTTGCTGTTCCTAGAGTATTTAAAAGTAGAATGGGAGGGAGAGCCTTCAGTTTTCAGGCCCCTCTTCTGTGGAACCAGCTTCCAGTTTGGATTCGGGAGACAGACACTATCTCTACTTTTAAGATTAGGCTTAAAACTTTCCTTTTTGCTAAAGCATATAGTTAGGGCTGGACCAGGTGACCCTGAATCCTCCCTTAGTTATGCTGCAATAGACGTAGGCTGCCGGGGATTCCCATGATGCATTGAGTTTTTCCTTTCCAGTCACCTTCTCACTCACTATGTGTTAACAGACCTCTCTGCATCAAATCATATCTGTTATTAATCTCTGTCTCTGTTCCACAGCATGTCTTTATCCTGTTTTCCTTCCATCGCCTCAACCGGTCGCAGCAGATGGCCCCGCCCCTTCCTGAGCCTGGTTCTGCTGGAGGTTTCTTCCTGTTAAAAGGGAGTTTTTCCTTCCCACTGTCGCCAAAGTGCTTGCTCATAGGGGGTCATGTGATTGTTGGGCTTTTCTCTGTATCTACTGTACAACATAAAGTGCATTGAGGCGACTTTTGTTGTGATTTGGCACTATATAAATCAAATTGAATTGAATTGAATAGTTAAAGTGACACGTCACTAACACTGAGGGCAAAGCTGAGAGTTTCTGCTCCCATTACGGTTTGGGGTCATTTTGACCCAGTTTTTTCAGTTTCTTATATTTTGGTATATTTCAGTATTATGATTCATGTTCTGGTTCTATTTTGATTATTATTATAGATTTAGTTCAGAGTCAATTCTGCGTCTTCGTAAATTCTTTCTTGTTTCCTGTTTTACTTTGAAGGTTCCTGTCTGATGTCAGTGTGTTCAGTTTTACTTGCCCCCCGTCTCTTTAGCCCTAATCTCTCCCAGCTGTGTCTCCCTTCATGTTTCCCATTCCCTGATTCCTCCCCCGTGTATATAAGCCCTGTGTTTTCCTTTGCTCTCTGTCGTGTTGTTAACGTCTCCTCACCCTCATTTTTACTTTTTCTGTTTGCTCGTTTGCTTGCCTGTTATTTTATTTGTTTTCCAAGTTTACTTAGTTTTCTCTTCTGTTTATTTTCTTGTAATAAACATATAATACTTATATTTAATATTTATATTATATATTTATATTATGTTCACATAGCTGTGTCGCTAGCGGTCACGTAGCACATCGTTATATACCAGCTAGCCAAACTTCAGTAACCCTACAAACGTCACTGCTGTTTAGTTTTCTGTCTTCATTTATGTTGGAAGTGACAGCAGAGCTGTACGTTTGAATTTGTTTCCAAAATCCCTCAGTTAGGACATGCTATATTGTATTTAGATGGAATCTAGCAAGCTAACTTCCTGCTAATTTCGTTTTCATGGATGCCTGGATGATAAACTCAATTGTTACACATGGTAGAGCAGAACACTGATCATTTAATTACAAATGAAGGACTTTAGATAGTTTTTCAACTCTAAGTGATGCCACAGTGATCGTGTGATTTATGGACCTGCAGCGGAGTTTGAGCCCAGACACGACTAGTGATGTCAGACTTAAAGACCAGATAAAGAGTGATATGAACATATCTATAACTTACCGGAATGAAAATGTCTGGAGCACACCAACAGATATTTGGAGATGGAAGAGAACTAGATATCAGCTCGTCTCACAGCTGCTATCCAGACTAGATGCCTTCTTTTGTTAACATCCGATACATGAGCTGCCTCATGTTGCTTCCAGGTGGGGAAAGAATGAAAAGATAAACCATTTTCAACCTTATTCCCTTGCCGTGCGATCTAACTTTACAACCGACGGCACAGCAAGTGCGAACCACAGCTGGTGTTATCCGTGTACTTTCGCTCCTCTTTCGCTAGCGCCAGAAACATGGCGCCTCAACCAAAAATCAGGGCCACGCCCCCTCTCGTGACATCACTCTCCAAAAGCCCTATTAGGCTAATCGTTGTGTCACTTCCGGTATTTCAGACAATCCCTTTCTGTCAAGGATTTTTAATTTGTTGCGGATTTTCAATTTGTTGCGTTTTTTTAATTTGTTGTGGATTTTTAATTTGTTGTGGATTTTTAATTTGTTGTGGTTTTTTAATTTGTTGCGTTTTTTTAATTTGTTGTGGATTTTTAATTTGTTGTGGTTTTTTAATTTGTTGTGGTTTTTTAATTTGTTGTGGATTTTCAATTTGTTGCGTTTTTTTAATTTGTTGTGGATTTTTAATTTGTTGTGGATTTTTAATTTGTTGCGTTTTTTTAATTTGTTGTGGATTTTTAATTTGTTGCGGATTTTTAATTTGTTGCGCTTTGTACTTCCCAGCCACCGTATTTAACAGTTTGACTGTTTGTGATGTTTGGACCTGATGTTCAGCTCTTATTTCAGGACAAACTTTGATCACTATTGTGTTTAAAGACAAATAAACACATGATTATGGATTATTGATTGACTAAATCCATACTGGTTGTCAGTCAGTAACTCTGCAATGAAGCATTTGTTACTGTGATGAACAGTTTAAATCGATCTTTGTGGAGCTTTATGTCCAACAGTCATCACTGATAATGATCGTCTCTTTAACTGGAAGCAGATAAAACCAGTTTGTTCTTAAGAAGTCGACATTCAGGTTGGGGACTTCAGCAATAAACACATACGCAAGATATTTTATGTCAGTTTTGGGGACTTTACATTTGGGGTCTTCAGCAATACACACATACACTAACTATTTTAATTCAGTTTGGGGGATTGCTTCCCTTAAAGGTAAGGAATTAAGAACAATTTAAAGTTACAATTTAACTACCCAGTCAAACAATAATCATTTTGCAATTAAGTATGCTAAATTCCCACCATCCAGGGGATTTGAAAGAACTTAAAATTAAAGTCTCTATTCATCTTGAAGAAATCGAAACCATGTCCAACTTCTTTTGTCACAGAACAATTTAAATGTTCTACTGCATTTATTACTGTGTTGTTTTGGGAGTTTACATGCACATAATTTATGCAGAGAAACTTACAACAACAAAAAAACAACAACAAAACATCTGTACCACTGAGTGCTTGCTACTAGCAAACTTTAAGCAAGAAGGTTGCTTCCAAAAGTGTTCACTATGAAGAAGTCCCTGGTCCCCTGTCTTCATCTTGATCTGTTTTCTTATTCCCTTGTGTTTTTTGTTGCCTCCATACCTGAAAGGAGAGACTCACTCTCATTGCTTGAGGAATCTGGATTTTGCAGATCAAGTTTTTCTGACGTTTCAAACATTTCTTATGATGCTGCCGCAGCTTGGTTATTCGTAACTAAATAAACATAAATTAAATATGCAAACATTAGACAGTAACCTAGTTTATTATTATTTATATATTTTATTTAAATGAGAAAAGACAAATGTAATTTCAACTATAAATGGTTACCGCACATAATTAGTACATAAATAGTAAGGGTTAATTTAATTTGCAGAAACTATCCAAACTTTGAAGCTAAAATATCATAACAGATTTAATTTAATTATTAATAAACACACTGCTTTAATGTATTTGTTCCATACTTCTAAATCTTAGACATAATGAAGGGTTTTACAACATAACCCCCACGTGAGTGCGGTGATCATTGATAAATTGTTTGCCGACCTCATGGATTAGATTTATAGTCATTAGTATGCCATATGCTTATGACTTTTGGGGATGTTTCTAAATGAGGACATTTAAAAAACCTGCAGCTTATGTATGTTTCTTTGTTTAAGAATAATAAAAAATAAATTAAACAAACATCATTATATTCCTTTGTATGAAGCTTAGATAGTTTGATTAGCACCTCTTAATTAAGCTAACCCTTATTGTTAGCTTGCACATGAAAAACTTAAGGATGCTAATAAACTTCTTTTTATTTTGGAATCATAAAAGCACAGAAAGTTGAAATCCCCTAAAGTATTGAAAGTTTGGTTGTCAAAAACCAAGTTTAATCAAACATGCCTTGATCTTTAATCCAAGACAGCTCTGAATGTCTAATTCAGGGTTCGGCAACCCTGGGCATGCGTGCCACATCTGGCATGCGAAGGGTTAACTAAGGCCATAGCTGGACTGGCCATCGGATATACTGGGCATTTGCCGGGTGGGCCGATGGTGATTTTTCATTTTTATAGGCCGATGTCTTTTTTGTTTTGTTTTTTTGGGTGGGGAGGTAACGGCATAAATAATGAAAGGTGGTGGATTGGCCAGATGCTGGCCGATGTGTAAAAATAACTCAGTTGCTTGATGGTGGCTATGGTGGAGCTTCCACAGAAGCCAGCAGGTGGATGAGAGAAAGGGGAGGCAGTAGGAGGAGAGACCCGAGGTGGCCGCCGGTCCGAGAATCAGGTGAACTTAACTTCAGGTAAGAAGTTATGACCTGCAGTCTATCTGGGTCAGATATAAACCAAGTTTAGGTGGAGTTTATTTTCGTTGTGCTGACTTTTTTATAGTCAGTTACAATAACTCGTACTGCGTACTAGCTAGCATGATGGAGTTTCTATTCACCTGGGTGGGTGCTATGGTATTACTAAGAGAACTTTATTTTATTCATAAGGTTAGTTAGTAGAGTTGCCAAGCGACCCGGAAAAAAACGGAATCGTCCCGTATTCAGAGAAAATATTACGTGTTTCGTATTGAGCTAAGAAGGAACACAGTTTGTCCCGGACTTCAGTTACAATGAAAAAGACACAAAGCTGGAGATATTCTGTGTTTATGCTGTCAGCTGCCTCTGCTTCTCTCATTCTCTCCCCTCTCTCTCCTGTTGCTACTTCAATCATGAAACTGATCAATGATCAGCTGATCGGCTTTTCTCTCTTGTTTTTTATCACCCACCTTGTGCCAGAAAGAGGAAACCAGCAGATGTCGCGCTAAACAACAGCAGCACGTTTAAGCTTGATCAGCTGTTAGAATTTATTTGATATTAATTTCTAGTATCAGCTGATGTTTGCTGGAGCCACAGCCGTAAAAGCTGCTGGTCATGTCGGTTTGGATATGTGGTAAAAGGGAAACATGAAGATGAAACCAGGAGATGTCCTTACTGAATCATCAGAGCTGAACAGGTGATGGAGAAACAGGTTTACCTTTTAGGTGACATGAATGAGTTGAAGGGAAGTTATGAACTGTTTCTGAGAGACAAATAACACCAGGATCCTTTTCTAGGTAGCTGACAGCTGGTAACTGTGCAGGGGCGGGTCTAGCAAAGTTTTGCCAGGGGGCCAGGTAGGGCATTAACAAGGAAAGGGGGGCACAAAGAAATACTTTTCTTTCTTATTCACATTCAAAATATCTGGCTTTTATTAAATAATTATCTGAATCTTACAGCCAAAGTTTTCATCTGACATAAAATGTATAGAAAACATACATAAACCAGCAAGACGGTGTACATGACTGTCACAAAAGCGTTTGTTTTCATTCAAAGGCTCTATGGCTTTAATACCTGGTGGGCCGGTCTCTTGTCAAAATGCCCGGGACGATTTTTTTGTCCCAGTCCAGCCCTGGGCACGACATGCAGTCAATTAATCTGAGAAGGTGCGTTAAAGAATAAATGGCCGGGCCAGCAGTGCACATTGCAAATGAGCTCACATAGACACATTAGTTGTGCAGCTTCTTAATGACGGTATATTAGCTAACAACCCCAACTACCAGATTCAACTTGTAGTTGGCGAAAAATAACCTAGTCTACCGGTGAGAGGGACATTGTTAGTTAACAAGCTAGCCTTGTTAGGTAACATTGATTATATTTTGTTGGATTAATTCTGACCAATCGTAACAGTCTAGAACTTTTCCCTGTTGCTGTATCCTGTAACACTGGCATGATGTTGACGGTGAGTCTGGAGGTTTGGTTACAGTGAACCTGCCTAATATTGGTTTATATTCCCACCAGAAGCTTCAGCCAGAATAAAGGAAATAATAAATATAGAAATAAATAAAGGAAAAAACTAACCCGACATGAAAATGTGTTCAGAAACAGACGACCTGTAATTAATAAATGTGTTTTTACTAATTGCAGTGTTTTTCTTTTTGCAGGTGTTTTTCCTTTTGCAGTGTTTTTCTTTTTGCAGGTGTTTTTCTTTTTGCAGCGTTTTTCTTTTTGCAGCGTTTTTCTTTTTGCAGCGTTTTTCTTTTTGCAAGTGTTTTTCTTTTTGCAGCGTTTTTCTTTTTGCAGCGTTTTTCTTTTTGCAAGTGTTTTTCTTTTTGCAGCGTTTTTCTTTTTGCAGGTGTTTTTCTTTTTGCAGGTGTTTTTCTTTTTGCAGCATTTTTCTTTTTGCAGCGTTTTTCTTTTTGCAAGTGTTTTCTGAAGTTGCAGTCCGTTTGGCCTCTCAGGGCCACCATAATTTTGCCATAGTGTGAGTGAATGTTGTCCAGCTGAACATCAATATTATCATGAGTATGACAACCCTTGAATATTCTGCATCCCGGCGCTGCTTTCCCCTCTCTGCATGCTGTGAGGATTTATTCAAATCAAGATAGCTTTAATAGTAGTAGAGACTTTTCTAACTCATCAAATGTCTTTTTGACATTCATTTTAGCATACTCAGTGTCTGTATTTGGAACGTCTTTCTGCATGGTGGGCCGACCCCTTCTCTTGCTGGTATCTTGACACTAAGAGACTTCAAGGAGTCCAATTGGACTGTTGATAAAGGCAGCATGTTCTCAACCACATACCTGTTATGAGTCTGTTTCTGCCTGTGTCACAGATGTTTGTTGAGAAGAGAAATCAAGCTTAGAGTGCTTGGATGGTGTCGCCTTCTCTCTTAGCTGAGCTCACGTTAGCCTCACCTGGGTTTGGGCTGCACCTGTTAGCACCAATGCCGTCGTTCTTGGTGACTAGTTTTGTTGAAGCGTCTGACGTTGAGAGGTGCTTCATGAAATTTAATTGCTCTGGACTCTCCATCACCTCACTGTGCTTATCTGTTTGTATATGAACATCCACCAAATCTGCTGTGACAACCTTACTCTTCCTCAGCCAATCAGCAGCAAATAATTAATAATATGTCTGTGGTTTTTACAGAAAAATATAACTACTACTAGGGTTTCATCTTTCTGATTTGATCAGTTGTATTAATACAGTATCTCAATGAAAAAACAACTAAATTCACAAACATTATATTGAAAAGAATGATACCAAGCAATAAGGAAAAAAATAAAATGAAACAATTTAAAGGTGAAAAACAAACGTAAAATCAAAAGGAGTGTCACGATGTGCATGGCAGATCATCTGGAGGAGGAGGATTTGGACACAAACGCACGCACGGAAAATAGCATAGCTGTGAGAAAATTTATTAACAATGAAAGGCAAAAATAAAAACCAAAGCGGAGCATTGCAGGGAACTATGCTAACAAAAACCCTAAACTGGGAACAGCTATAAAATTACAATGAAAAGAACAAAAACCTGCAATGAGAAACTTGAAACATGAAAACCTGAGACGTGAAACCTTGGAACATGGAGAAACACACAGCAGAAATACAGGGCTAGACACGCAGATAAACCAGCCCAAACTCAGTGAAACGCAAGTCTTAAATACACAGAGGGATAATGAGGTAATGAGACGCAGAAGGGGAAACACAGCTGGGAGGAATGAGACCTAACGAGATGGGGGGAGGGAAGCTAGAAACACTGACATCAGACATGAACATGAACCTTCAAAGTAAAACAGGAAACAAGACACACTTTACTAAGACACGGATTCGACAGAGTGAGACAGACTAGACACTGAACTAAACCTGCAATAATAACAAAATACAACCAGAACAGTAATACAGAAAAATACCAGAATAACAGAAACATATATTAAATCATATCAATCAATTCAACGAAACACCGGAGAAACAGAAAACAGTCCATCATTCAAAAATAAACCAAAACACAAGAGACTTAAAATGCTGGGTCAAAGTGACCCAGAACCGTGATAAGGAGTCAAAACTGGCCAGTTATATTTAACACAGAGGGTACATCCAACAGATCATGAAAAATTAACATTCTCTTTCTGACATTTTGTGTAAATTTAAGCAACATTTGATTTTTTGCTAACAAAATAAGAGTGAAAATTGTGTTTGTAAAGTTGTTTTGTCGCTTGATGGATTTTATAACTATTGGACTACACTTATTTATTATGCAGGCTATACTGTCAGGGTTCCTGGGTTGTTGACCCATTGTTTTCAGTTTGTTCATGTTCAGTTTATGCTCCACCAGTCATCCATCTCAGGCTCTGTCATTCTGTCATAAACACCAGCCTTCACCACCTGTGAGTCCTGCATTTCGGTCCTCTCTTCTCCACATCCACACTGCAATGCTGTGACATATACACTACATAAAATCAAAATGTACGTTTTATGTAACTAAAGCAGGGGTGTCGGAATCCAGGCCTCGAGGGCCGGTGTCCCTGCAGGTTTTAGATGTGTCCTTGAACCAACACAGCTGATTTAAATGTCTAAATTACCTCTTCTTTTTTTTTTTTTTTGCCTGTCCCATTTGGTTCTTAAGCCGTCAGAATTGTTGTCTGAAGACCAACAAGGATACCAAATGGATTTATTTTGCCAAATGGATCATCATGGCATTGCCGCATTGGTCCATTTGATCAACTTTTGTTGTTATTATTTATTTTATTTTCAGTTGTTACAGATGAGACAGACATGATTGGGGGATAGGAAAGGGAGAAAGAAAGAGAGGAAGGAAAAGAAAAACAGAAGGGAAAAGGGACAGTGAGAAAGGGAACTTACAAAGACAAAAAAAAAAAAAAAAAATTCTCCTGGATCACCTGTTGAGAGAAAAAGAATAGAAAACAAGCAAAAAAACAAAGCAACATACTAAACACAACACCATCACGTTAATCTAGCTAAGTGTAAACAGCAATAAATGCTAAATATTGAATGTTGTTGTGCAGCACAGACAGCGCACAAGGTGCTTTGAAGTAGCAGCTAAGAAAGGTGTAGTTTATGTCTACGAGCAGTGAACACCCGTGTGCACACCTGTGTGGATCAGCGCGCTTGTATACAGAAGGTTTCCCCATGTAACCGTGTGCTAGAGGGTGTGGAGGCCCATAGCCCCGTCCCCCAGGGCATGAAGCAGACATGGAGGAGATCCAGGCTCCAGACATCCAGGGACCCCAGAGTGCGAGAGCCCAAGGAGTACCACCGGAGGGGCATCCGTGCCACCCTCCTGGGAAGGGCTGAGGAGATCCCCAGACGAGGGGTCACCCAGTAGCCACGGAGCAGAAGCCAGAGGGGGCTGCACTGGCGCGCCGCCGGCTCTGCCGGCAGCCAGCTGTGCCAGAGTGAACCGAGTTGCAGGCCCCGAGGCCGGAGGTTCGAGGGCCCCCTTTGCCCCGGAAGAGGCCTGACCGAGCGACAGGCACCAGGCCCCGCCAAGTAGCCACCGGGAGTGAGCTGGTGCATACCTGAGCGCCCAGCCCTGGACACCAAGAACCACCAATTCACCAACCGCTGAGGGCATCAGTTACCGGCAGGGAGTGTGGTGAGGGGAGATAGGCCTCCACACTTTGGAGGGCCTGGGTGTTCCCAGGGAGGTGGAGTCTAAGACCCGACCTGACATATAAACACAGACAAACAGGCACACACAAATAGACATATATGCACATGTACACACAATCGCACTCCCCAAACATACTCTATACCCCGGGTCCAGGTATCCTCGCCCCCAGAGGGGGAAACGGCACCCAGACCCAAGAGATGTGACCCTTTCCCCCGGGGTGGAGGCAAGCAGACCGCCCCAGGCTTCGCAGAAGCAGTGAGGCCAATCTGTCAGCCAACACCTCCTCCCAGCCCCCCGCCCCGATGGCTGGCAGAGAACGAGGGTGTGTGAAGACCCCATACCTCCCTCCTCCCGCTCATGTGTAGTGTTGCTGCGTGTTGTTCTAAAGTGCATTTAAAACAGGGGAGGGCATGGTGCTGCTGCCGGAGAGCAGCAGGTGTTAGCACGGCCCCTCCCGAGAACCCTCAATGTCCACATGGATTTAAAATTGAGAGATGGGCACCGGCGCCAGAGGTAGGGTTGAGTACTCAGACCATTCACTGGACGCCGTTGACGTGGTCACCCTCAAGGTCCTATATATATGTGTGTGTGTTATGACAGTGTGAATAATGTGGATGTCTAAGTTGTGGAATAAAATTGAGGCACAGGTGGCCAGAAGGGGACAGAGGGGGGGGGATGTCTCCCCTGCACCCTGGTGACACACCCACACCCCAAGGCCCTACCTGTGTGGGTGGGTGTGGTGGAGCGGGAAGAGGGAGGCAGCCGGGGATGGGGAGGAAAAGAAAGGGGGGGCAAGATGCTCCTCCTTAGGGCCAGCTCCCCCGCTGACCCCAGTAGGCACCCCCGTCCTCTGGCACCCACCAAGGCAAGGGAGTCCAGGCCCATCCAGACGGCGGCAGCACCGCCAAGCCCCACAGGACCCAGGGAAGCCCACCCTACCCCACTGCAGAGGAAACTGTACCCACCCCAACATTCAATCATCTCCCAGACTACACAAGACAACAGACACCCAGGTTAGGTTTGTTCTCCACCTCTCCTATGTCTCTCCCCCACCTGCAGAGTGGACTTATGCAAGGATGGAACAACCTCCCTGCCAGCTGAAGAGCCCCCCAGTTAGGCCGATGCACCAGAGCCAAACCACGACCCCCACCCCTCTAGGTGATGGAGCCGATCAAAGGAGCCCAGAGGGATTGATCTAATGTGGTGGCAGAGGCTGTATCGAGGCTAATGTGATCTATTAGATGGTTTCTATATTGGCTAGAATTAAGATTATTTTTATTTTTCCAGTTCATGAGAACCGTTTTCTTGGCGATGCATAGGGCAGTAAAAACCATGTGGACTGTATTAGTTTCTGTAGTGACATCATCCAATTTTCCCAACAAGCACACTAAAGGAGAGGTTGGAATTTTACATTTCAGACACTTTGATAAGTCTTTACATATCTCACGCCAAAACTTCTGCACTGGTGGACAGAACCAAAGAGCGTGGATGTAATTGTCTGGTGTATTGCCTTGACAGTGTGAGCAGTTGTTGGAAGATGTAAAGCCCATCTTGAACATCCGATGACCAGTATAGTGCACTCTATGTAGTATTTTGTATTGTATTAATTGCAGACTGGGATTTTTAATCAATTTAAAGGTTTTTAAGCATACCTGAGACCAGAAGTTTTGGTCTAAGCTTACTGATAAATCTGCTTCCCACTTTGCAATAGGAAGGGATATTGATTCATCTATTTTAGAAAGAGTTCTGTATATTTTAGATAATAATTTGGGGGATTTAAGAGTAAGAAAATGTACCACACTTGGTGGTGTTTGTAATGAAATTTGACTGGGGTAAAATTTCTTTTTTACTACGGATTTAATTTGTTGATATTCTAAAAATCTTTTCTTGTTGATCCCATATTGTGCAACTAGTCTGTCAAATGGAATAAATTCTGTTCCCTCTAATATATGTTCTAAGTATTTAATTCCTTTACAACTCCATTCTGGAAAATTAATTATATTATTGTTTTGTAATATGTCAGGGTTATTCCAGATAGGTGTACGTTTGCATGGGATTAATGAAGACTCTAAGTTTTTAGAAACTCCCACCATGCTGTCAGAGAAGAGCTGATGTTGACACTTTTGAAGCATTCATGTCTTTTGATGTTTGAGCTGATAAATGGTAGGTCTGAAATCACTAGATCATTGCATAGTGCCTGTTCAACATCTAGCCAGGGCTCATCTAAGAGGGTATGTTTTAACCATTCTGAAATGAACTGAAGCCTGTTGGCTAAGAAGTATTGTTGAAAATTAGGCAGATCTAATCCTCCTTTATCCTTGGTTCTTTGTAGCGTTTTTAAGCTGATACGCGGGGTTTTATCTTTCCAAAGGAATTTAGAAATATATGAATCCAGAGATCTGAACCAATCTTGTGATGGTTTGTTAGGGATCATTAAAAATAAGTAATTTATTTTTGGCAAGATCATCATTTTTATAGTGGCGACCCTTCCCATGAGTGATATGGGTAAAGATTTCCATCTAGTCAGATCACCTTCTACTTTCTTAAGAAGTGGGATGTGGTTTAATTTAGTTAAGTCTGAAAGCTTAGGAGAAACATTGATACCCAAATATTTAATGTTTCCAGATTGTAGTGGGGCAGAAGAGGAATTATGGAAGGAGCAGTTAATGGGAAGAACTGTAGATTTTGGCCAGTTAATTGAATAATCTGAAACTCTTGAAAACCAGTTTAGTAGAGTAATTACCTCAGAAAGGTTGGTTTGTGAGTTTTGCAGAAAAAGCAACACATCATCTGCATAGAGACTGATTTTATGTTCTACGTTCTTACATTTTATGCCCTTAATTGTTGTAGCCTGTCTGAATGCTGCCGCTAGTGGTTCGATAAAAAATTGCAAAAAGTGAAGGGGAGAGTGGGCATCCCTGTCTGGTGCCCCTCAGGAGACAGAAGCTGGAGGATGTCTGGTCATTTGTCCTGATACAAGCTGTTGGAGAATTGTATAATATTCTTATCCAGTTTATGAAAGAGGTTCCAAAAACCAAATATGTGTAAAGTTGCAAATAGAAATTTCCAGTTAACTCTGTCAAATGCTTTTTCTGCATCTAGAGATAATATTATGGTTTCAATGTTTTTACTGCTTGAGTAGTCTATTAAATTAAGTAATCTACGAGTGTTTGTTGATGAGTGCCTACCTTTTATGAAACCAGTTTGGTCAGGATGAATTAAAAGGGGGGTTATTTTCTCTAATCTTTTTGAGAGAGCTTTGCAGATTATTGAGGTCTACATTTATAAGAGATATTGGACGATAGCTTGAGGGAAATAAAGGGTCCTTGCCTGGTTTTAGTAGGAGACTAATGTTGGCAGAATTCATATTTGGTGGTAGTCTGCCATTTTCCTTGACTTCCTGCAACATTCCGTGGAATACTGGTGCCAAAATTGTCCAGAATTCTTTGTAGAATTCTGCAGGAAAGCCGTCTGGACCTGGAGCCTTATTATTGGGCATACTTATCAGGGCTTCCTGGAGTTCACCTGGCGTCAGTGGCGAATCCAGTTCCATTGCTTGACTGTCTAGTAATTTCGGAAGATTTATGTTGTCAAGAAACTGATCAATTTCATTATTAGACGGGTTTATTTGTGGTGAATATAAAGTTTCATAGAAATCCCTAAAAATGTTGTTTATTCTTCCAGGGTCATATATTGTGTTCCCCGATAGATCTTTAACAGCACATATAGTTGTTTTTTCTTTATTTATTTTTAACTGGTTTGCTAGAAATCGACCGGATTTGTTACTGTGTTCAAAATTCTGCAAGCGAAGTCTTTGTACTAGGAATTCTGTTTTTTTATTAATAATTTCATTTAATTCTAGTTTTGTTTTGCATATTTTGTTCATTATTTCTTGATCTTGGTCGGACGCGTAGGCTTCTTCTAAGGATTTGATGTTTTTTTCTAATTCCTGAATATTTTTGTTTTCTTCTTTCTTTTTATGTGATGAGAAAGAAATTATTTTACCTCTCATCACTGCTTTCCCTGCTTCCCATAGAACAGAAGCAGATGTTCCGGGAGTGTCATTAAAGTCTAAATATGAAGTCCATTCTTTTTTAAAATATTTAATAAAGTCTTCATCTTTGAGCAGTGATGTATTAAATCTCCAGTTTTTACTTGGCGTAGTATTATTCTTGTGCATCAGTGTTAAAGATACAGGAGCATGATCGCTGACAGCTATAGGGTGAATCTCAGTGTCTGAAATGTCACTCAGCAGTGAGCTACTGACCAAAAAATAATCCAGACGAGAATAGGAGTGATGAACATGTGAGAAGAAAGAATATTCCTTACTGGTGGGGAGAAGGGAGCGCCATGCATCGCAAAGGCCATAGTCGCTCATATACTGTTTGATTATATTTGTGGACTGCCAGTTACGCTGAGTTCCTGTTGTGTTGAGCCTATCCATTCCTTCATTTAGTCCCAGGTTGAGGTCTCCCCCAAGAATGAGTGTGCAATCAAGGTATTCAGAGAGTGCACTAAAAAAAATGTGGAAGAATGAGGGATCATCAACATTTGGACCGTATATACTTACAATACATAGCTTTTTGTTCAATATTGATAGTTTAATAATCAGAAATCTACCCTCTGGATCTATAACTGTATCAAGTACTGTAAAATTAACATTTTTATGTATTAAAATTGCTACTCCCCTTTGTCTAGAATTATAACAGGCTGCAAACACAGTAGGAAACTCAGGTGTTTTAAGTTCATTTAAACCTGTGACAGGTCTGTGAGTTTCTTGTAATAAAACAACATCTGCCTGTAGTTTTTTAAGCTGGTTAAATATCTTTAACCTCTTTCCTCTGGTGCCAGCTCCATTTATATTCCATGTGACAAACCTCAGTGTGCCCATAAATGTGTGTGTATGTCTAACGATATATGCTGGGTGTTTCCTTTAGACAGGTGAAGAGAATGTGGAAACATCACTTGTTTGTAAATAGAAAGAGAGAAAAAAATATTGTGGTGAGAGGCTCCATAAGTCTGACTATGTGTGTGAATATTCACTAATATGAAGAGCCGTGGCTTGCTTATGTGTTCTGTAAGTCTGTGCGCTGTATGAGGTTGTTGTAGATGTGCTGCCGTTGAGCGCATGTGTTTGCGTGATCGTGGTGTGTGAATATGCAGAAATAGAGGGTGTTGTTTGTAGGTGAGTGGGATAGTAGGTGATCACAGCAGTGGAAGAAAAGAGAAAGAAAGAAACCACATTAACTGTGAGCGACAACAAAAAAAAGAAAGGAAACGGAAACATTCCAATTAAAGCAGTGACGGAGGGTGACGGTGTTATATCTGCTATGATATCATATTGATATTGCTAGGTTAAACACATGTCAAAGGAGAGCGTGTGAGTGAATAAGAAAAGAGTGTAGCGGGTTCTTATCTGGAGTGCAGTCAATATAACCACGGAGTGGTGCCAGGGTCGCGGTAGAGCTGTCCGTCCACGTAGAGCCGGTCCAAGGCGATGACAGCCCGGGAGCCTTTCTGAATAAAACTACGTCGGACTGGGAACAGGACCCGGTCCGCGACCGGGAGACGCCCCCAAAGCGATGCACTCTATCGAAGTCGATGTTCTTTATGGTGTCCTCCGGCAGCTTCAGGTGGATTTTAATGAAGCTTTTCACTGTTGCCTCCGCGTCCTCTCTGGGAGATTCTGGAATACCAGAAAACACAAGATTATCTCTCATGCTACGGGCTTGTAGATCGATAACGGATTCTTTTATTTTATTGTTTTCTATGTTTAGCTGGGTCACGTTAGCAGTGAGAGATTTGACCGACTCCCGTAGCGTGGCATTTTCAGCGGCAAGCGTTTCCACCTGCTGCTGGCTGAATTCCAGGGATTCTGTTCTGAAGGCAGGACTGTGATGCAGTTTTCTGCCTCGCCACTAGAGGGCGCGGCCGTTTTGTGAGTAATGTTTTGACTAGAATGTAAAATGGTGTTCATGGAGGCAGTGTGAATCACAAGTTATCCTTTGGAGCAGTTTATGTGGGTTCATTGAGAGTGTGTGTCCATAAGACTGGTGAGTTACAGGATATTTCTGGTGTAAGAATGATAGCCTGTATGTTTTCTTGCTCTGGGCATCCTCTGTTCGTACATTTGCTATAAGCTAATTTATCGCTAAGCTAAGCGGGCTAAGCTAAGCTAAGTTCACCTAGGCCAAACTGAGTTCGGTGATTTGTTATGTGTATATGCCTTCTTTATTTAACATCATAAGTGAGTGAGGCACAAGGGTTAAGTGATAGAAAGATGTTTATTTTCTTTGTTGCCAAATATGGATCAGACTAAAAGTACAGGCCGTCAGCCTAGTAGTAAGTCCTATAAGACAAGTATGTGGCTGTAATATGTTATATAGTGATTATTGTTGTCTATATTTGATTGTAATTTGTGTTCTGTTTTCCCATTCTGTTTGTAGAACCACACACACACACACATACCCATGCTAAATCTGCCATTAAAGAGCTGAACGATCATCCCCTGTCCTCGTTATTTCCTGGAGGGTCATAGTGGCACTTGACCTGTGCACACCCTGCGATCACCACCGTAGAACTGAACCTCATATCAGAAATCATCATAACAAATTGGTCCTTCGAGCCGGATAGGTGATTACAGAGTGAAGATGGATTATGACCCCCAGAGAGCAGGTGCACGTCCACGGAGGGCTGTGCGACCACCAGGATGGATGACTCAGTATGAAGGCTACACACTGCCACCCACTGCTACATTGGAGCAGCAGCAGACTAGAGAGGGATACGCCAAGATGACGCCCCTCTCCCAGACTCCTGGTTCTATTGGAGCTGCAGGACGGACACCAGTGGCATCCAGCATTCCACCGGAGTTCATGAACATTGTGCAGCAACTGCAGGAGGACAACAGGCAACTTCAGCTGATGGTAGGAGACATGAGGAGACAGATGGATCGCAATGTCACCACGTTGGAATCCACCCGCTTACGTTCTGCCCAGCAGCCAGGGGGCTACATTTCAGCTGATGACACTTGGGTCTCCACACCTCTAACCCCACAGCCTTTCCCCCTGAGACCAGAGCAGCACAATATATCCTCCACCCAGAATGCAGCTGAAGAATGGCCAGTACCACCACCTCCAGTTTCTCTCCTGAGAGATCATCCTGATCTACCAGAGGTACAGTCTGTTCCACCTCCACCGCTACCAGCCATTGCACAAGAGCTTAGCCAATGGTTACAAGAGCTACAGTTGCAACAACCCTCAGCCACTGAAGCTCCTGACTTCCAGCCTCGTGCACCACAGTCCACCCCCTTATCTCGATCACTAGCTGGACCTAGTTTCGACTCGAACATGCTCCCCCCAGAACAAGTGTTGGCTCCAACTACAGCCATAGCTGGAAAGGAGAAGAGCTACAGAGGGCCATCTCCCTCCATCCCAGAGTTCACAAAGGGTGATCCCAGGCAGTTTGCTAGATTAAGGCTTGCCCTAGACAATATTCTCCCCTTTGATGCAACCGAGAGGTTCAAATATCAGGTCCTATGTGACCACCTTAAATTTGAGGAAGCTCTTTTAATTGCTGACTCCTACAGTAACTCACCCCGCCCCTACTCTGACACGATGGCCTCGCTCACTAAACATTATGGTCAGCCGCACCAGCTGTCGCTGCAGAGAATAGCAGAGCTTATGGATGAGCCCAGCATCCGCCCGGGTGACACGACTGGATTCAGAAGGTTTGCACTGAGAGTCCATGCTCTGGTCGGCATGTTAGAGCAACTTGGGGAAGATGGACACATAGAGCTGCAATGCGGGTCCCATGTTGCTAGACTGACACGAAAGCTACCCCAAGACCTACGTGCTGCTTTCCGCCGCTACCTTTACCCACAGAAAGATGGAATACCATCATTGAGAGACTTTGCAGAGTGGCTGGAGTATGAGCTGGTCATTCAAGAGGGCGGAGATCACACAGAGAAGGTAGAGGAGAGCTCGAGAGACAGGAGCAGCATGAAAAGAGATAAAAGAACCGTGTGGTGTTTAATTGCTCATTCACCTATAGGGATCAGAACCTCAACGAGCTGCTGTTACCAGGCCCGAACCTGGGGGCCTCTCTTCTTGGTGTGCTGCTACGCTTCAGAGAACGCTCCCTCGCGGTTAGCAGTGACATCAAGGGGATGTTCCATCAAGTGAGACTACTGCCTGAGGACCGGCCACTACTACGCTTCATCTGGCGCGATCTGCAAAGAGACACTCCGCCCAAGGTGTATGAATGGCAGGTGCTCCCCTTTGGGACAACATGCTCACCATGCTGTGCAATCTATGCACTCCAGCGACACGTCCATGACCACAGTGACCAGGGAGATGACTTGCGTGACTCCATTGAGAAGAATTTTTATGTCGACAACTGGTTACAGAGCTTCTCTTCTCCAGATGTGGCCACAGAGGTTGTGGACAAACTACGGTCACTATTATCGGAGGGAGGATTTGAGCTCAGACAGTGGGCCGGCAGCACCCCAGATCTCATCAGCCATCTACCACAGGAGATAAGATCGGAGAGCAGCGTACAGTGGCTGAATCGAACCGACATGGACCCTCAAGAACCTGCTCTAGGTCTGCGCTGGATGTGCTGCTCTGACACTCTGCACTACAAGTCCAGGCAGTTGGAGAGTAATCCTCCTACCATGAGGAACATCTACCGGGTTCTGGCGAGTCAGTATGACCCACTAGGGTTTCTCGTCCCCTTCACAACGAGAGCAAAGGTACTAGTCCAGCAGTTGTGGGACAAAAAGCGTGAGTGGGATGACCCCCTGTTACCAAGTGACCTGCTCTCTGCATGGAACGAATGGGAAGGTGAGCTGCAGCATCTGGACAACATTAGTCTACAACGTTGTTATGTAAGCCCGGAGCTGGACAAATCCGACAGTAGGCGTGAGTTGCACATCTTCTGCGATGCATCTCAACAGGCATATGGAAGTGTTGCCTACATACAGACGGAAGATGCTGCTGGAAAGGTGGAAGTTGCTTTCCTGACTGCCCGCTCTAGGGTGGCCCCTAAACGGCAGATGTCCATGCCACGTCTGGAACTATGTGCAGCCTTGACTGGAGCTCAACTCGCTAGCCTGCTGACCAAAGAGCTCACCCTACCACTATGCAGAGTGGTGTTATGGACAGACTCCACCACTGTCCTAACATGGATCCAGTCCGAGTCCTGTCATTTCAAGGTGTTCATGGGAACTCGAATAGCTGAGATCCAGGAACTGACAGACAGCCAGTCTTGGCGTTATGTGACAACATATGACAATCCGGCAGATGATCTAACTAGGGGTAAGAAGCTACAAGACCTCGCAGTCCAGTCCCGGTGGGCATGTGGGCCCCCGTTTCTGCAGCTACATCGAGACCAGTGGCCAGAGCACCCAGCCACACCATGTACAGACTTTGCTGAGGAGCAGCGTAAACCAATAACTTGCCTAGCTGTGTTTACTGACTCTATCTCCCTGCCTGATGCACAGCAGTTTACCAGTTTCAGCAAGCTATTGGAAGAAACAGCCAGGTGCCTTCACGGGGCGGCTGGTGACAACCTCACATCAGAGAACTACAAGGAGGCTGAGCTTATTCTGCTGAGAGCTGCTCAGAAAAACAGTTTCCCAGATGAGATCCAGTGCCTGACCACTGGGAAACCAGTTCACTCATCTAGCCGTCTGTTTTGCCTGGCCCCAGAATTCGATGAATCGCTTCAACTCATAAGAGTAGGTGGTCGTCTCAGACGGTGCCATGATTTGGAAGCTGCTGTGATACATCCGGTAGTATTGGACCCTAAACATCCAGTCACCAGACTACTCATCCGACAGGCTGACAGTGATTTGAAACACCCAGGAGCAGAGAGATTGTTTGCAGAGTTGAGAAGGAAATACTGGATTCTTCGCGGCCGTGAAGCCGTAAGAAGTGAACAGCACTCCTGCCCTGAGTGCCAAAAATGGAGAGCCCAACCTGTCAACCCAAAGATGGCAGACCTTCCCCTTGCACGCCTACGATTACATCAGCCAGCCTTCTTCTCCACAGGCATCGACTGCTTTGGGCCAATGCAGGTGAAGGTTGGTCGGAGAAATGAAAAACGCTGGGGCCTGCTCTTTAAATGCTTGACGACTCGTGCCATTCATATTGAGGTGCTGTCTAGCATCAACACCGACTCATTTCTGATGGCATTAAGAAGATTTGTCTCTCGCCGTGGGAAACCAGCTGAGATACTGTGTGACCAGGGAACAAATTTCCGAGGTGGGGATCGGGAGCTCCAGGAAACTTTCAATGCCCTGCATCCCTCTTTACAAGGCAAGTTAGCAGAGCATCAGATCAAGTTTCGATTTAACCCTCCCAGTTCTCCCCACTTTGGAGGATCCTGGGAGCGAGAGATCAGGTCCATAAAGGCAGCTCTGGCGTCCACATTGGGCTCGCAGGTTGTAAAAGAGGAAATCCTCCAAACAGTGCTGATCGAGATCGAGGGAATGCTCAACTCAAAACCTTTGGGGTACGTATCATCAGACGTGGCCGACCCAGACCCCATTACCCCAAATTTGTTGCTGATGGGGCGGCTAGACCCTTCCCTACCCCAAGTGATATACCACGACTCAGAGCTCATTGGACGACGACCATGGAAGACCTGTCAGGTGTTATCTGATCGCTTCTGGACACAGTTCATACGCCACTACCTGCCTACACTGCAGACACGGTCAAAGTGGCAGAAGGACACTGCTCCGATCCAGCTGGGCACTGTGGTGATGATAGTGGATCCCCAACTTCCCAGAGCATCATGGCCTGTTGGGAAGATCAACAGGGTATTCCCCAGAGCTGATGGTTTGATCCGGTCTGCAGAAGTGAACGTAAAGGACTGTACCTACGTCCGCCCAGTGAGCCGCCTTATTCAACTACCTGCAGTACCAGAACAAAATGGACAGTAAACTACATTCTGCAAACTTGCGAGTGCAAGTTTGGGGGTGGCTGTTCTGAAGGCAGGACTGTGATGCAGTTTTCTGCCTCGCCACTAGAGGGCGCGGCCGTTTTGTGAGTAATGTTTTGACTAGAATGTAAAATGGTGTTCATGGAGGCAGTGTGAATCACAAGTTATCCTTTGGAGCAGTTTATGTGGGTTCATTGAGAGTGTGCGTCCATAAGACTGGTGAGTTACAGGATATTTCTGGTGTAAGAATGATAGCCTGTATGTTTTCTTGCTCTGGGCATCCTCTGTTCGTACATTTGCTATAAGCTAATTTATCGCTAAGCTAAGCGGGCTAAGCTAAGCTAAGTTCACCTAGGCCAAACTGAGTTCGGTGATTTGTTATGTGTATATGCCTTCTTTATTTAACATCATAAGTGAGTGAGGCACAAGGGTTAAGTGATAGAAAGATGTTTATTTTCTTTGTTGCCAAATATGGATCAGACTAAAAGTACAGGCCGTCAGCCTAGTAGTAAGTCCTATAAGACAAGTATGTGGCTGTAATATGTTATATAGTGATTATTGTTGTCTATATTTGATTGTAATTTGTGTTCTGTTTTCCCATTCTGTTTGTAGAACCACACACACACACACATACCCATGCTAAATCTGCCATTAAAGAGCTGAACGATTATCCCCTGTCCTCGTTATTTCCTGGAGGGTCATAGTGGCACTTGACCTGTGCACACCCTGCGATCACCACCGTAGAACTGAACCTCATATCAGAAATCATCATAACAGATTCTCTCAGAGATTTAAATTCCCGGTGTAAAATCTCCACCAGAGACAGCCTTGCATCGAAGCTGGACAATCGCCTGTCGATTGACTCCAGGATGTCTGCAATGTCTTTGCCGGCAGGCGATGTTGTTCCGGGGGAGTCTGCCGGGCGACATCTCTTTGACGACGGCGTCTCAATTTTGACCCTCAAGCTCCCAGGCCTCTGGTAGAGGACCCGAGCTTGAAGGATAAACCGCCCGCTGGAGCATTCTGGGTGTTATATATATAATAAACTAAAATATTTGATCCTTGTGTGTTTCAGATAAAATGGAAAACAAACTGACCCAGTAAATATTATTTTATTGGAGAGAAAACTGTGCAGGATAATTTACTTAAGATGTTGAAGATATCAGAGCATTGAACAAGCTGATGTTTGGGTAAGACGGTCAAACAGGAGAGAGATGATACAGAAACATGATATATGACTATACTTTATTCACAGCTCCTTGAACATTTTATTTAAAGGAGCTGCATGCTTTTCCCAGCAGTGTTGGGGAGTAACGGAATACATGTACCGCCGTTACGTATTTAAAATACAAAATATGAGTAACTGTATTCCGTTACAGTTACCGTTCAATAGGTGGTATTTAGAATACAGTTACTTTGTTGAAATAAATGGATTACACGGCGGTACTTTCCTGTTTCATATTGTGGCGGGTCCGGACTGTTTGGGTTTGTTTGACAGCTGTGTTCTGTTGTTCCAGGTGGCAGCGTTACGGTTGCCATGGTTACAGGGTGACACTCTCTCTCTCTGCGACTGTGTGTTTCCTGGGTGAGAAAGCGCTTTTTTGTTGTTGTTGTGCTAAGCTAAAAGGCAGAATGCTACAGGCATAGCTCTAAAGAATGTAGCCTGATGGGTAGTGTAGTCCGTGCTGCAGGGAAAATGGACTACCATACCCGTTATGTGTCTGTGAGCGCGAGGAGGGAGGAAAAGGATAGTGGAAAAGTCTGAGCTGTCATCGAGCAAAAACGGGAGCTGGAAGGATGTAAATATAATAATAACCACTGCAGCCAAAAAGAGTGCCTGACGAGCCCAGTTGTAAGTAAGCTATTAAGACTCGACTGTACACCGCGTTCGTGTTTTTCGTCCAAAACAATAAGCCCTGTTGGAGCAGCCTTTCAACGCCTCTCTCTGTGTCTCGCAAGCAAAGTTGACCCAGACAACAAAGTAAAGCTAGTTTTCTGCTACGAGCCCGACACGGAACCCGACGTATTAGCCAGAGGTACCTTTACTACGTTTCGGAGCCGCGGACCTTCAGTAACAGTAATAAATCACAGCAATAGTACATTCACATAGTTGTAAAAAGCATGATAATATATTAAGTAATCCAAAGTATTCAGAATACCTTACTCTCATTGAGTAACGTAACGGAATACGTTACAGAATACATTTTGTGGCATTTATTCTGTAATCTGTAGTGGAATACATTTTAAAAGTAACCTTCCCAACACTGTTTCCCACTAAAGCCAGCGTGTGATGGAAACCATATTTGAACTAAATATATTGTGGATAACTCAAAGCGTTATCAAAGTTGTCAGTGGTTCCCTTTGTTTTTCCTTCTTTGCCTGTCAGATCCTTTCCTGCAGGATCAACATCAGTGAGTGGTTCACTGTATACAGCTGTCATAGTTTGTGTTGGAGATACGTCTGTCTGTTTGTTTCAAAAGTCCAGACTCCATTTCTTCTTTTGTTTAATACAAACTTCCTCAATAATGCATCTGTGTGTTTGGTTCCTCAAAAAGTTTCACTTCACTTTCCTGAAATCAGTGTCACATGATCATCCCCACCACAAACAGCACAAATCTGCTGCTCAATAGCTCACAGTAACAGACTCATAGCTGGACAATCTGGACACGGCTGACCAGAATCTGAGAATCAGAGCATCAGGTTTGAATTCATTTTTTCATTCAGATATAAGGCAGTTTTTTTCTTTGAAAGTTTGACCTCCTTTTGTAACCTGAAGCACTTGAAGGTCCTCCTGGACTTTTATTCTCAGCACTTTTTAAGTTCTTCTGCTTTATTTGAATGCCTCACATTTTTCACTGCTGCACTCACTTCAACCCAGCGGTCACTTCAGACTTTTTCCTTATCGTCTTTTTGATGCACACAGGTTGTTGTGCCTAACAATAGCCATTGTTAGGCAAACAGAGGTGAGAGAAGCAGATAATAAGGATTAAATATAATGCTGACCAACTAAATGCTGCTAGTCTGTGACATAACTCCCAGCAGCATCACCTCATTTCTTTAATCTGACCTTTAACGTGAGTTAGCTTAGCTAGCAAAGCAGCTAGCAGTTAGAGCAGTTAGCATGGTCCTGGTGATTAACTATTTTTACGTCGACTGGTTTACATTTGTTTACATATTGTTTACATTATTGTTCTGACAGCAGCAAGCAGCTAAATGGATATATGAGTTTACGTGCATACATGGTGCTCACCTGTTCACCTGCTCAGTAACATGGTCTCACACAGAGAAACAAAGAACCGGTTTATTTGTGAGGTGGTTGTCGTGGAGTCACCAGTTTATCTCTGAATCACTGAAACATTTTTATCCTTTGGATGAAATTCAAAGATGCACAACTCTGACTGACTGTGTGTGTTCTCCACAACACCCGGCATTGAATATTGAATGATCTGATTGTCCACAGTCTCAGACCATCGGCAGGTAATTCTGAATCAGCAGCCGGTGTTAAACAGATGACAGTCTGTCTTTGTCCTGACTCCCTCTACTCAATCCCTCCCCACGCATGCTCATAGGGGGGTCATCTGATTGTTGGAGTCTTCTCTATATTATTATAGGTCTCTTACTATACAATATTAAGCATCTTGAAGTGAGTGTTGTAATTTAGTACTATATAAATGTAATTGAATTGACCTTAATACACTTTGCTTTGACTTTCATGCTTTATCAACACCTCCTGTTGTTTCCTACTTTGCTGTTCCACACAGAGAGAGCTGACATAAAGTGTGGACCACTTCCTAACATGATGTCTGACCTTCTGACAGTTTTTTTTCATTACACTCTGAGTTTCCCTCTGAATCTTCCCCTCCTGCTGACCCTGAACCAGCTGACTATCACTCATTTCCTCATTCATGCAGTCCAGATCATATCAGACACCAGAATGCACACGAGCTTTGGCGTCAGGTTATTATCTTCAGTGTGTACTCAATTCAGTACAAGTTCCAACATGTCAACATTCAGGTTGTGAGGTGATGTGAAAAAAACAAGGAGAAAAGAAAAGCAACTCTTGCTCAGTTCAGGGTTACTGTAAGCAAAGTCAGTAAGATGAAATTATAGATTTTCACTTACACCAGGGACAGTGATAAAAACAGAGAAGAGTAAAATGTAGTCAAAAACAATAAAGGTAAAAATTACATTCTATATGATAGGAGTGCAAAATGAATTGAATGAATTAATAAATAATAAGTAGAAAAGCGCTGCATGAAGGTTTAATACAAAGTCTGTTTTGGATCTTATGTCTGACAGGTGTGCTCACCTGTGACAGAATGAGGAATTATGATACAGATTTATATAACAAAGGGGTAATGATTTCATGAAGCGTTCTTTATGGTTGAATCAGTCTGAAGAAGAAGGAGATCTGCTGCCTGGAGAGCAGTCTGTTCAGTAAACTCTGACCCTCACTGACTCAAACCTCTCCAAATTCAGACCAATGATGCTTCCAGCCTGGTGGATTACCCTGTTGATCCTTAAGCCTGGGTGTCTTAATATAGATGCTGTGACCTGAGTCCAGCATAAAGTTTAGAAATATATTTGGAGTTGTCAGTGTTTCCATGTCTCTGTGTTGTGATGATCATTTTGATTTTTGCTGTCATAATTTGAGAGTTTGTGTTCACCAGTGTTGGGACTAACACGTTATTAAGTAACGCGTTACAGTAACTACGTTATTATTGTGGTAATGAGCACGGTAACTAGTTATTATGCCAAAATCAGGAATGCGTTACTCGTTAGTGGGATTTAGATAGGCTCGTTATTCGTTACTTCGTGTGGTGGCATCGCGGAGCTTCCACAGATTCAATAACATTAGCAAGTGGTGGAGGCCAGGTGTCAGGTGAACTGAACTTCAGGTAAGAAGTTATGACCTGCAGTCTATCTGGGTCAGATATAAACCAAGTTTAGTTGGAGTTTATTTTTGGTATGCTGACATTTTCGTACTGCGTGCTAGCTAGCATGACGGAGTTTCTATACAGCTGGGTGGGTGATATGATACTGATGTTGAACTTTATTTTGTTCATAAGGTTAATTATTAGAGTTGCCAACCGTCCCGTAAAAAACAGAATCGTCTCGTATTCAAAGAAAATATTACGCGTTTCGTATTGAGGTTAAAAGAAATGCAGTTTGTCCCGGACTTCAGCTACAAGGAAAAAGACACAAAGCTGGATTTATTCTGTGTTTACGCTGCACAGCTGCCTCTTCTTCTCTCATTCTCCCCCCTCCCTCTCCTGTTTCTACTTCAATCATGAAACTGATCAATGGATCAGCTGATCGCCCACTTTGCGCCAGAAACAGGAAACCAACGGATGTCGCTTTAAACAACAGCAGCACGTTTAAGCTTGATCAGCTGTTGTTAGAATTTATTTAATATTAATTTCTAGTATCAGCTGATGTTTGCTGGAGCCACAGCTGTAAAGCTGCTGGTCATGATATCAGTTTGGTTATCTGGTGAGAGGGAAACATGAAGCTGAAACCAGGAGATGTCCTTACTGAATCATCAGAGCTGAACAGGTGATGGAGAAACAGGTTTACCTTTTAGGTGACATGAATGAGTTGAAGGGAAGTTATGAACTGTTTCTGAGAGACAAATAACACCAGCATCCTTTTCTGAGTAGCTGACAGCTGGTAACTGTGCAGGGGCGGGTCTAGCAAAGTGTTGCCAGGGGGGCCAGGTAGGGCATTAACAGGGAAAGGGGGGCACAAGGAAATACCTTTGTTTCTTATTCTCATTTAAAATATCTAACTTTTAACAAATTATTATCTGAGTCTTACAACAAACGATTGATAGATTGATGCATATATACCATCAGAACAGTGTACATCACTGTCACAACAGTGTTTGTTTTCATTCAAAGGCTTTATGGTTTTTCCTATAATGGCGGGCCGGTCTCTAGTCAAAATGCCCGGGATGATTGTTTTGTCCCAGTCCAGCTCTGTATGCAGCTCATCTGCAGTCTGGTGTTACCTACATCTTCCTACTCAGAAGGCAGAATTTCCAAGTTCTGAGTACAATCAAAAGCACCACGACTGCAGTTTTTGTGTTGGATGTAAAAAGCAGGCTAGAATCATGGCGGCGGTCAACGATGGTCCAGGTGTGGAATTTCTCTCGTGGAAATGTGCACATTATTTTTTCCTTTCTATTGGTAGGTGGCACAGTGCACTTGTGGCAAGTAAGCAAGCTAGAAGACTGGCAGTCTGGCTGGGTATCCAGTTACGGAAGCAACACATTAACAAGAGAATTCTTAGTAAAACCAAAGTTACTTTCCCTAGAAACTAGTTACTCTGAAAGTAACGAGTAACTTGAAGTAACTGAGTTACTTTTGATAGAAGTAACTAGTAATGTAACTAAGTTACTAATTTAAAGTAACTTACCTAACACTGGTGTTCACTTGTGTGGAATAAGGAATATTTTACTGCTACTTATACTTATTATTGGCATTATCATTGTATTAATGAACATTGCATTAAACCACATAACAAGCATTTGTAATAATACATATAATCAAGAAGCAGGCTTGAGCAAAGGCCTGAATGTATTCAGCAACCTGCTGCACTAGAGCTTGCTTGCCAACAGGTGACAGAAGAAGTTGTCCAGTCCATGGGGACCTCAGAGGCCTGAGATCATCACCATATTTGGAAAGAGGATGCCAGAAAGGGGAACTTCTGTGTCTGCACTTATCTCTTAGAATAGATCATTGTCTGTACAAGGGGCAAAGAATGTTCTTAAGATGCAAATTATGTGCTTGTAAACGCATGAGGGGGCGTCATAATACCCTGATGTTATAAAAGCAATCTGAAGTGTATTTTTGGGCGGGGATTTACAACTGATGGTTTCCAGTGTACGTCTCCCCACGCTGCGTGTATTCATTAAAATCAATTGTTTGATCGACCTCTTCTGGACCATGATTGTTTTACTCTCGTCCTCAATTTCGGACCCATAACATTTGGTGCATTGGCCGGGGTTGAGGGGGAGAGACAGTTGGAGATTGAGACCGAGAGGGTCCGAGGCGCTCGAACGGGCAGACATGACTCAGTGGTCGAAGTGAGTGGACATAAGCCGGCTTATTCAAAGGTAAGGCACTACCTGTTGAATTATTTCCAAAATGTGCCAGATTGGACATGAGAAATTAAAGTCTACTCACTGAAAATTACTGGTAAAGGTCTGTTTTGATTTTGATGGTAATCTCATGAGCATGCTGGTTGAAGTAATGATAAGTTATAAGTAAAAGTGAGTTAGAGTCTCACTAAAGGTACCGGGTTAAAGTCCCAGAGGAAAAGGAAAAAGAGTTAAAGTGAGTTAGAGTCTCACGTAGAAAGTAGGGAATTTGGTCATTTTGTTGGTTAGAGTCGTATTGGTCACTGGCCCTATTCTGTGATGGTCATTTTGTGGGTTAGAGTCCCCTATGTCCACAAGGATAGGTCTGCCTAAATCTTACTCCTGTTTGGGAGTGTAGATTGTGGGTTCAAATTACTCTAAATTTTTCTAGAACGACAGCGGCGTCTGTTAAGAAGCGCATTGTCCAGAGGTAACGCTTGCCGAGGGTGCGGACGCGTACCTTCGTCCTCTAGGAGGGATAGTCAGTTGGTCACTGTGGAGCTTGGGGCACTCCAGAATAACTAGTGATTAAATCACTTTACCGTTTAGAACGGTATTTGCGCTTTTTTGGGTAGTAAAGCTTGGAGCTTGGGCGTTGGACGCTTTTAAATTGAGTTAGGGATTTTAGAGATTAGACCAGAGACAGGTTGGACCTGATACTGGTTAATTGATCGTAAAAAACTTGGAGTTTGTCCCTTGGAGGGTTAATTTAAATTTGTCAAAATTCTGTAGGTTGTGCAATCTCAGGCCTGATAATTGTTGTTATTGTAATTATAAAGACGTCTGTGTAAAGTTGTGTGTGAGAGGAGTCTGTGAGTCAGGCTGGTATTATTTTTAGACTGTGTGTGTGTGTGTGAAAATGCAAATGAGGCAGCTGCGAGGTCCTTAGAGTTTTAGGAAGTTCATAGAGACTGTTACACATTGCTGAATGCCTGTATTTAAGATGCTGGTTTTGTTTATTACAATACTGTAAGTAAAGTTTTATTTCTTGCCATGACTGTATGACTTTTTGCTGGGTTTTGAGATAGGATACATAAACTGTTGATACTTATGACCGTTATTTGGGGTCTGAAAACTGAAATTGACTTTGAAACAATTTCATTAATAAATATGTCTGTAAGTGATGTCTCTTTTGGTGTGTTCAAGTAAGATGTTTTAGGATTTTTAGATGGGTTTTGTTTCAGTTTGAGATATATACACAGTTACATTTGGTGTTTCTAATGTATTGTTGTTGACTTTGAGTGATACATATAGGTGTAAGTTGCTTGATGTTTGTTGGGCTAAGGAGGGGCTTAGCACATTGTGAGTGGTTTTTCTTCCAGTTCCATAATATATAAGGAGTTATATTCGACAGACTGTTTAAATTTTGGCTTTATGTTAATATAGGTTGCAGCGGGCACAGAGGAAACACAGCAAAACATCTTAAGGGTTTAAAATAATAATAAATAAATGAATGAAGTTAAATGAATGAAGTTTCTTATGGGTTTTTGTGTGTGTTTTTAGGGATAGTTTCTGTGGGTTTTTAGGGGGAGTGTGTGTTTGTGTGTGTCAAACGGAGATAACATGAAAACAGAGGAATTAGAGACTAGAATGTCCTAGAAAGCAATAAAATGCAAATTAAGAAGCTGTGAACGGGTTAAACCACAGTTGGTTTCACAAGTACTGCTGCAAACATTGTTGAATGCGCGTGTTTAAGACGCCATTTATGTTTATTAGAGGACATGAATAAATAAATAAAGTTTTGAGTTGCTGTAGTGGATGTATAGTAATTGACTGAATTTTGATAGATGTATATATCTTGAGCCATAAAGGCTGGTGTGTTTTATTTTTAGTTATGTGTGTGTGGTGAGAAGCTGTGAGGAGGATGAGAGGTTTCAGTTTTTCTTTTTCTTTTCTTTTTGACTTGCTCTTTCTGATTATGGAAGGCATGTCCAAGATACTCGCATGAAAGCGTCTTTTGAGTGACTTTAACTGGGTGAATGCTGTCAGTATTTGATTTGAGTGACTCTGCGTGATTTGTCTGAGTGACTGAAAAAGGTGGAAGTTTGAGAGAAAAGGCAGTGTGTGTGAGACGATTTATGGCGTCTGAAAGAGGATAGAACATTTAAAAGTGTGTATGAGATAATGGTATGAAATAGATTTCTTTTGTGATGTAAAGTAGGATGTTTTAGAGTTTGAAAGTGCGTTTAATTCAAGAAATGCATGAGTGATGGTATGAGAGGTTGAGTTTCTTTTCTCTCAGTTCAAAAACACATAAGTATATACACTTGGTTAATTGTTTGGATGTTTGAAAGAGCTCTATTTAAATGTGTGTGAGTGAAGTGAAGGTGTATTGTTTTTAGATCAAGATTTAGTAGAATTACTGATTGTTTGTAGACTGTGAAAGTTAAAGGGAGACAGAGTCTGCCTGTTGCCTGCAGGAACAGGAAGTATGTGTGTGTGTGTGTCTGGGACAGGAACTTTGCATGCCCATAAAAGGAACTGAGTGTGTAAAGAAAGAACACAGAGAGACAGATGAGTTACCTCTAGGCACATAAAGCAAATGAAGCCTTTAAGAAAAGAAATGAATATAATACTAATTGTATGCTTTAGTGTGCCAATACAGGTGGACTTCTCTCAACATTGGATCCTTGAGTGCAGCAGCAGAACAATAGATTAACAGAATTGGGAGAATAAGCCAGTCTTTGGCTCGAAATTGTGCAGTTTGATCTCTCACTTTGTCCTGACCCTGAGAAGAAGTTCAAAGGACAGTCAATTGCCTGATGAAGACCGACAGAACATCGTGGACTCGAATACAGCAGGCAAACGACAGTGCCACTGATCCATTAACACTGATGACGACTGACGACCAGCAGCAGCATGTAAGAGTAATGCAACATGTACTGTGAAAATACAGGCTGGGCAGTTGAACAGTGGGATAAAGAATTGTGGAAGAGCACTGGACATTGAGTGTCATATTTGCCATGCTTGAAGTAATCTTGGAGGAGAAGACTGAAAAGCCGGACGGGAACTTAACTTCGAAGAAGAATACGGAAAGATCAAAACAGAGAAGAAAGAGACTGTGTTTGCTGGAGCTTTGAAGCCCGAACAGGACATTGTGCAGAGAGGACCAGTGAGAGATGAAGCTGGACGAGTTTGACTGCAAGAATACAGGGTATGATTGGATTGAAAATTGAAGCCGGAACTCATGATTGTTTAGTGATGTCCACCATATCCCGTTTAAAAGAGGTAAACATGAATAGAAAACACGCATATACAAATTGTTACATGTGAAATTATTTTTGAAATGAATCGGAAGTGAGATAGTTTGAATCTAAAGCTCAGTGAAAAGATGCATAAGTTAAATATGAATATATAGGATGCAATGAAGATGCAGCTTACACTTAATTAAGATGATCACCTGGCATGCAACGAAGAAAGCAGCTTACACTCAATCAACATGAAAATGCAACGAGTAAAACGCTTATATTCATATTCATGACATAAACATGACATAATTGGTATTTGTGATAGGAGAGACAGAAGTGCACTTGTGATAATAATGAAAATCTCTTAGTTTTGTTATTTTCAGGAGCAAAGCAGACCTGGACCAATTCTCCACGGCAGCAGTCGGAAGGAAATTGTAGGTTAACACCAATGGATATGTTAAGGCAAGTTTCTGGTTGAATTGTTCACAGGATGATGTGTCCAGGAACCTGAAAAGCAAGCCCTAACACCTGGCTGAAGACCAGGAGGGATTTTATTCAAGGTGGGAAATTAAAATTTGGGCTAGTAATTCGGGAAAGAGAAAACTGACTGGTTAACTGGAGAATTGGGAGGGAGTTTGAAAGACTGCGAAGCCATAGATGCAAAAATAACACACACAAACAGAAAATGCATTAACTTTACAAAGACAACCTCATGAAGTTTAATGCATAGACATATTGAATAAACCTGGCTAAGAACATAAGCATATGCAATGAAGATCAGCTTGCTGCTTGTATGAGTGAGAGAATGGTGTGAATGGTTAATAAAGTAGATGGAAAAAACAAAAGAAAAGTGATTAAAGCAGTTTTAAAAGAGTGAGTTAGGAGTGCTTTTGCACTGATTGATAAAAGTAAGTGATTAGTATAGAAAGAAGATGAAAATAATTGAATAATGTGATAAAGTTTAAACATGTATTTCTCTTGTCAAGTTAACTTGTTGAGATGTCACTCAGTATGCAAAATAAGCTGGAGTGAGCAGTGTCAGAGGAGCTTCCTGTGTGTGTGTGATTGAGGCCTTAAGGAAGGGAAGCAAAGTAGACAGTTCAGAGGTGCAAATTTGATTAAGAGGTTTATAAATTAGTGTTGACACATTGTTATAACGTGTTTATATCTTAGGCTGAATCTGAGTATGGTAAAGTGCTTAAAGGGGGATATTGTTGTGTACAAAACGGTGCAGCTTTTGACGAGGTTTTCAGTGTGTTGAACGGGTGAAATTTCAGATTGTTGAAGATTTTTGAGGTTGTTGTTTTATTTTTAATAGAGGGAGTTTTAATAAACATGGACATGTTTAAGGGGGCCCATTGGTTTTGTAACACTGCACTTAGAAAGAAAAAACCTGTCAGGTGATTTTGTTTTGTGTTTTGATGAGCTAATACTCAGCTCTCTTTTTTCAGTTCCACACTGATTTCCGTATGTGCCTGATGACTGATGTTTTCCTGTTTGGCAACGCAGCGATATCGGTCGTCCTTTGTCACATTAGTCTTGACGGTGATGTAGAAGCGACCTCCTACTTCAGAGACCTGTTTTGAGACCCATAACACCCATAACACTTTGCACTTTGTGTTTTTAATCAGTAGATTTTAGTAATTATTTGTTGGCCAGCTGTTTGTGCCCTTGATCTCCCACATCTTTGGATTTTTTGTTCCTCACTTTTTTTCCCCCTATCTGACTGTTTCAGTCTAAATAAAGATTTACTTTGCTAGGTACTGGGCTAGGTTGGTTTTTTGTTTGTACAGTAATTCCACTGTAATGATTACATGACTGTTTACAGTCTCCAGAATAAAAATAGTTGTCTCCAGAATAACAGTTCCTGCCTGAATCCCTTACAGTGGATGAACATGCTAGCCATTCACCAACCAGAAACCTACATACCTGGATTTCACCTTACCACCTGCTTGCCCCTCTCTCTACCGTCTCAAGCACCACTTTCAAAACTTTCAAACCGCCAGCTGTGTGCCTGCAATACCTCGCCCACTACACCAGTAAAAAGTGCAGCAAGCTCAGCTGATTTTCATTTATCTTACGGAATTCAGCGTTGGCTGAGTCTCAAACTACAGTTTTTCGTTTTCTCCAGATCATGGCTCCTGCTAGACTAGCTCTTAAAATATTCCTATTTGTTCTTTAATTCACTGTAATTAGATGGGTTTTTTTTCACTTTATTGGAAAGCTGAGTCGGTCTGCTCTTTTTTGATCTGCATATTGTAAAATATCACATGTTTATTAGAATTTGGCTACAAATTATTTATATTAAATTAATTAATTACATAAATCCCAAAAAGTTTATTCTGGACGTAGCGTTTTCAGTGGGAGAAACGTTTCATCACTCATCCAAGTGACTTCTTCAGTCTCAGCTGACTGCAGGTTTCCCCAATCTTATAAACAGTACATATGCATAATGAATGAAACCAGCTCACCGAAGGAACAATGGGCTGGGAGGTCAGTTCCTTTATCACAATTATGCAAATTCTCAGGCTGCAATACAAAAATTAAAATAACTAACTGCTTATACAGGAGCTTAAACATAGTCTGACCAGTTCTAATAGTTTATAATCTTTAAAGAGCTTATCTAAATCTTCTTTATTCAGCCAGAACTCAACAATAAATATTTTTTGTTACAACGGTGTGATGTTCTGTGTTTAGATGTCAGTTTAACAGGCTGTTGCTAAAATCTCTAAATTATTAGCAGCTTAAGGCATTAAATAGAAAATGTAATTACAATTAAAATTTTGATCATCTGGTCTCCTTTGTTTGTTTTAACCAGGCAAAAATTCTTTGATTTGTTTTTAAGAGTGACATACTAAGCAAGAGCATAATGAGAATAGGATTACTAATCTTGCTTTGTTTTGAGAATGTATGTCTTTTATTTCTTTAATTATTTTATAAATTAATTATTTTATAAATCCTAAAATTCTAAAATTTGTTACTTTACATGGGTGTGACCACGAAGGGTCCTTTTCCACTTGGCAAGTAACTTTCATGTAACTAAAGGATTAATATAAGCACTTTATATCCCGGTAATATTAGCCTGAGTCTAACCCCTCTGTTGTGCCCCGTCACTGCTGATGGTCCAGAGCCTGGTGCAAAATTTTCTCGTTCTCTCAGGTCCAGAACATGAATCTAATTTTAGCCATGGCACAACATAGAAGAGCCACCTCAGCGCGACAAGACTCTGCTGTCCATCTGCATCTAAAGGTCAAAGGTCACTCTTTCAAGGACACCAAAGTTCACATCTTAGACAGAGAAGACAGATAGTTACTGGTACAGGGCACAAAGGCACTTTTAGTAAGGCCGGCTGGTTAACCAGCTAACACTCATGGAAGGATGCATACCATTGGCACACATTCACCCGGATGCCTGGCCAATAAAATTTGGCCATTATTTGATCCAGAGTTTTATCATAATCCATGTGACCGGTCATTGATCACTGGATGTGCTGTTCCTGTGTGCGAGTGTCGTGAGTCACTCGATAAAATCTGTCCCTAATGAAAACAAAATATGTAAATGTCAGTGCCACTTCATGGAGCACCACCTGACTATCGATTCTTATCACTTGATCAAAGGCTGAGCGTAGGGTTTCATCACGACACTGCTCGAGTGGAGTCAATTACTGAAGCCGCTGGGGCCTCTTGAGAGGCAGTGTTGAGCAGTCATGTCTCGACTAGCGTGGGGGAAGACTGTAGCCACCTGGCAGTGGCGTCATGCAGCCTCCTAGTGTATGTGAAGAGCTAATCCTCTGGCCACAAGGATGCCTTTGCCCTTGCAGGGAGGCTCAGTGCCGTAACTTGGATTTACCCGGACAAAAGCGGAGAGCTCACTCCACGAAGGCTTGGGGGACTTAAGGTCTCTTTTATTGGGAAGGTCCCACAGAGTCGAGTGCAGGGACTGCAACATGATCTCTGGACACTGTCTTTAGTGCTCACTAATGTACAGACAAAGACAGTCCCACAGACAGAAACACGTTCTTCTCTGTCTTTTTGTTCTTCAGTTTGCAGACACCATGGGTGCTCATATTACAATTTATTAATCCATTCATATTACAAACAAGACTGAGGGTTACACCCTTCGTGACCCCAGGTGACCACATTTTTGTTCTTCAGTGTTTACAGTGGTGGTTTCTAAAGTGGGCGGGATTTATGTGTAACTGTACAGCAAGTTTCCAAACATTATATCTACACTGCATGAATCTTTAAGCATATTTTTTCACGTTATTTTACAAACTCATTCATATAGACCTTTCATGTATGTGAGTGCCACTTAACAGAGCTGATGAATGAAAAATAAGAGAAGTGTACATAAAATGAAACAGAAGTGAGTTCAGCAGCATCACACATGTGTTTGTGTGCAGTGAATGCACAGGAAGCTGTAACAAAGACACACATTTAACACATCAGCACATGAAGCTAGAGTCGTTAATCTGAAGTTACAATTTTCTCTGTGAATCAGTTTTTACTGTGACTGAGATGCTGCCTGCATGTCACCTCACACATGCAGGTATCATTAATAAAAGTAAGAGAATGAATCAGAAGAGCAGTTTAGTAAATTTCCTCTGAACTCCTGTCACGTTGTTCTTATCTCAGCAGTAACAGCTCTTTGCCCATATCTTAGTTTACCCACCTGACTCATTATGAGAAATATGGATCCTATTTGAATAACAATAATAATTCATGTTCTTCTTTTTTCTGACTAGTTTGCATCTTGTTAGCGGACTCTGCCAAATCACTCATAATGATTCTCTGGAAAAGAGTAGAATTCTTAGAACAGAGTTTATTAAACAGTTTTATATGAACAGCAGAACAGTACATTTAAAAGCAGAAATAACACATAGAAAACAAGCAAACGAAAAAGCGAAGCAACCCCGGGGTGTAGAGCCTTAAAGCGTGAAAGACCGCTGTGATCTGAAGATTATGGGTCGGGAGTTTGCTGTCCTCTGCGGCTCTAGTGACCCTCGAGCTCCCAGCTAGCTATCGGGCTGGTGGGTAACAGACGTCTCAGAAAAAGTCGGAGCACTTTTGCAAATATGTGATATCTTGATAAACCTTGTTTACACAGGTACATTCGTGCCTGAAAATATGTTAAAGTTTATTTTGTGACCCAGAAACAGTAATAACAGTAATATTAAAAACTTTGTAGCGGCCACCATTGTTGAAAACTGGAATTGGCTGGGCCGCGCTATGAATTCTGGGATATGGTGGGCCACGAAGGACACACCCGACCCATCCTTCAAATTCGGGAAAAAGGAGGACGCATTTGTCGGCTGCATTTAGAGGAGTCTATGAATTTGGACAGCCTTCGGCGCGTTGCTGTGAAGTAATCGACCTACAAATGCGGCCTCAGGAAGATGCAGCCCATGAATTTGGACACCCCCATAGCTTGTGAGTTCACTCAGAGTCCACAAAGGATGCAGCGTACGTGATGATGTCACAGCCCTTTACCTCCTTTACTGTCACTGTGATTAATATTTACACAGGAGACACCTGCAGAGCTCTAACACTAAGGTAAGCTAAGGGCTCTTAAAGACACGAGTTAAAAAGTTGCTTTTGGTGTGTGATCAGAATCCAGGACTGAGAGCAGCAGCAGAGCTGATGGATGATGAATTACTGGATGGAAGAAGCTTCTCATTAGCAGTGAATCAGTGTGTGTGCAGTTCTCTGCAAACTCAGCAGGAAGAATTAGTGTGAAGCTTTAACTCTGCTGATCCTCTTTGAATCATGGATCAGCTGAAATGTTTAAAATGTTGTTCACACGTTTTGGACTGACTGAATATTAATGAACTGAAGCTTCCAGTCACAGTGAATCAGTGTGTGTCAGTGAACGCATCGTGTGTGCTTCACAGCTCCATCTAGTGGACTGATAGTAGAGCAGCTGATGGCAGCTTCCTCTGCCTCACACTGCTGTCTGACTGCATTCAGCTGACACTGAGATGAAGCAGGAAAGAAGCAGCTGATATTTGGACAGCACACATGATGAAAGGAGGATTTCAGTTGATGTGCACATGAATGATTTGTGTTTCCTCTGCAGGTGAAGGTAGAAAGTGTGTGTGAGCTGAATTGAGCAGCATGGATCAGTGTGAGGACAGAGAGGAGGGAGTCCCTCCCTCTAAAAGCACTCTGTGTGGGGAACATGAGAGCCAGACCAAAGCTCAGAGGTGAGATGACCATCTCTAACTGTCCATGACTCTTCTCCATGTCACAGCTCAGCACTCACATCACTGCTCCATCATTATTCACAGGAACCAGCCTGGACCTCCACCCAGCTGTGTGTCCTTAAAGAGTGACGCATCTAAAGATGAAGCCATTAAATTTAAAGTCCAGCGTCTGTCTGCTGCAGAGAGGTGAGCTGTTAGAAACATGAAGTCTTTGATGTCAGTTTAGTGTCTGATTTAAATGAACTGTGTGATGTTTTTTCCTGGTCTCTAAACTGCATCGCAAAGGAAGTCACTGCGCAAGGAATTCCTTTATTCTATAAAACATGTCCAACATGTACATTTAAACTCCTGCTGTCTTGCAAGCTAGCAAGACAGAAGCTAAGCTCGTTGCAACATGGCAACTGCCTCAAAGCTACCTGAAATTGAACCTCCCCCACCCTCAGTCAGATGTGGCGTTTCATATGAAGCATGACCCTGATGGTAAATGGACAAAAGCAAAACAGTATGTCAGATGTGCCACGCAATGCTCAATTGGTGGGACCTAGTGCGTTAGCGCAGTTAGCTTGTTAACGTATTGACACCATCCAGCCCCATGCACGGTGCGATACGTGGTAACTCGTTAACGGAGATTTGCGGCGTTATGGCGTTAATGTCATTTTAACGAGATTAATGCTGACAGCACTAGTGGGAACACAACGAATATTACTGCACATTTACTCCGACATTATCCTAGTGCAAAGACAAGTGGAAGCAGACAAAAACAACCAGCACGCATGCTACAAACTTTAGACAGCCGTTAGCACATGATTCTCCTTATGGGGACCTGATATGTTTAATATGCTGCTGAGAATATAGCCCAGAAGAAGCGTATAGCATAGCTTTTATTTTGGAAAGAGACATTTCTCTGTAATAAACTCTCTTTTCCAAAGATGAGTGATGTCCCAACTGCCAGCCAGCCTGGCCGAAATTGACTTTTTTGAATTTGAGAACCAGCCCACAGAAAGCTTCTCAGCAGAAAAAAAATTTAAGGTCAGGCTATGAGCTTGAGATTCTTAATCAGTTACCAAATCTCAAAAAGGTGTTCATGAAATAGAACAGTCCAACTCCATCCAGTGCACCGGTGGAACTGCTGTTCTGTTTAGGTGGATTGGTGCCTTCCCCGAAAAGGAAAAGACTATCTGATCGAAGGTTTGAGAAGCTTCTGCTGATGTGATATGACCACTGTTTCAATCCAAAAGAAAACATTAAAACAGGTTGTTTTCAGGGTTGCCACAAAATGAGATTGGATTAAAAGCCTAAATGTAGCATGCAATAGCATTTTCTGTTTTGGTAATCTCATTATTACTGCTCTCTGCACTTTACCAACTGCTAATAGGGAGAATCTTTGGTTTTATTTATTTATTGCTGTATTTATATGAACGAGTATGCGTATACACAAAAACAATTTTATGTTATATACTGGAATATGCAGAAATATAGGTTAAGACTTGCTTTATTTTCTTAAAATATGGTGTAATGTAGAGAAATATGTTTAAATGTTAAATAAATGTATTAAAGTCAAAGACTGTTGAATTTAATTTAATTTTTGTATGATGCAATGTTTATAAAGTTAAGATTAAAAGTAATAAAACAATTTTTAAAAGAGACTTTTCCATTTGATTCACTTTTATATGATGGATTATGCAGAAAAAATGGAATTGGGCTGAAAAGTCTGTTGCTTTATTATGTATTCACGTGGTGTATCATGTTTTTGAAAAGTAACTAATTACTTTTGAAAATAAGTAATCAGTAAAGTAATGCGATTACTTTTTTTTAGAGAAGTAATCAGTAAGTAATTAGTTTTTTCAAGTAACTTGACCAACGCTGGTTGCAACACACATGAATAAAATTACTAGGCCACTAGCAAGCTTATAGAACTTGACTGCATGCTGATGTGGCAACCCCTAACCTTCCTCAAGTAAATTTAAGTAAATGTAAGTGTTTAGAAAAATGTACTTATAAAAGTACTTTTCTTGCACGATGTTCAAAAATCATGAGCTGCTATAACATGAATCATTGGGCTGAATTGCCACCTCAGCATGCAGTCAAGTTCTATTGATGATGTCAGCTCATTGCAAAGTATTTATCTGCTTCTGTGGCTGCAAATAAAAATAAAAAAAATCTTCTTTAACAGGATCTTTGGTGGACCTGCTGAACCTGAACCTGGACCCAACTGTGTTTCCTTAAAGAGTGATGCATCTAAAGATGAAGCTATTAAATTTAATGTCCAGCTGGCATCTGCTGCAGGGAGGTGAGCTGTTAGTAACATGAACTCTTTGAAAGGTGATTTATCTGCTTGATGTTGTCAATATAAACTGGTCCCATTTAAAAGTGTCTCTTAAAAACAAGCCTTTGGTTTCTAAACAACGGTATATTCACTTCAGCAACAGGAAGTGATGCCCGGGCTCATGCTGTCTTCCATCAGTAATGTTGTGCTGTATGTTGTAGGAAGTTAGAGAACTTTGCTGCACAGATTTCACTTTTACTCATAAAACTCAGAGCATCAAAAATGACTCAAACACTGGTTATTATTTTTAACTTCTACAAACTAAAGTCTCTCTGAACTTTTCTCTAATTTTCTCAAAATCCATCAAATAAAAATCAACATCTAATCTGTTAAAATGTAGAAAAGAAAGTTTAGCTCATATGATTTGAATGCCATTTTGTTTTCATTTTTGTTCAAATTTAATGACACCCCAACCTTTCTGGTATTGAGGCTGTAGAACAGATTTATTGTTGTTTTACCAGTACAACTAAATTTGGATGTTTTTCCTATTAGAAAAAAAGAAAACAGTTATTATAGTTCATGCAAGGTTAAGTGAGAGGTGATGGAGTCCACAGCTCTGAAGAAAAACCTCAGATGGTTGTTCTGCACATCCTCTAGCAGTGAGAGATCCAACCGAACTACAGGCTGTGCAGCCTTCACCAAAGGGTGGATGTCCTTGAGCTCAGCAGCTTCGAAGCAAACTGGTGTTAGTCCACTTCAGGTGGTAAAATTGGTTTAATATGGGACAGTTTTTCAAAGGACTTCATAATTGTAGCCCCTTTTTCCATTAGCACCTACTTTGATTCACTCAGCATGATTCACCATGATTTGGAGGCTTTTCCATTAGGTTGAGAGGCTCTTGTGTTGTGTCTGCATTCAACTTATTCAGTGTAGTCCTCACATGGTTTTACTGCAGGATCACTGTGTACCCTTCAGTGAGTGGGTGGCAGAATGGAGGAACCTCCCCTCCTCCCTGAGTGTCAAAGAGGGGGGAAAAACTGTTTTAGGGGTTAAGGCAAGTTAAAGCCCTTTTTGCACAAGTACCTGCCTACTAACCTTAACTTGACTCGGTTTTGATAGTTTCCTATTACAATTGATGACCATCTATTGTGTATGGAGTTGTTATAGCAATGTATCCGACAGCCTGTGAGAATTCTGTGCGAAATAACGCTATAACGCTATTTGGTATATGACTCTCTGTCTGACTTGGGCACCATAGTGGATTTCTTTTTTACAAAAATAAAAAATTGAAGTTTTGATATTTGTAAAGGAGACACTTCCATGACTCATCATGTCACGGCGAGTGAGATGAGCCGTGTGGAGATAATGAAGTAGGATCCAAATGCAGGCACTTTGTAAAGGTGAGAAGGTGGTTTATTGAAATACACGGCACGGGGAAAACATGGCAAACGGAGACAAACTAAACTATACTGGAGACAACTAAACTACGGAGGAGGAACCAGAACACGAACTTGAAAGACGGCGAGCAGAGGTGGATGACGGTAGACAGCAGGGATAACACACAGAAGGAGCAGGGTCGATACACAGACGGACCAGCAACTACAATGACAGAAGACACGACTTAAATACACACAGAAACACAAGGAGATTACACACAGGTGGTGGGCACAGCTGGGCGTAATTAACGAGACGAGACAGGGAGGTAAAACTGAACACACTCACATGAGACGCAGACCTTCACAATAAAACAGGAAACGAGAACACTACACCAAGACGCAGACCTGACACTGAGAGACAGACAGAATGACACATGGAGCCAGAACTAAACTAAACGTGAGATACAACCGAGAACAAATCCTTAAACACAAATAAACAGAAACATGAAACTCTAATAATAAACATCATAATCATCATCATCATAATTATCACCACCACCACCAGTATTACAGGGAAAAATCCATCATTCAAAACCAAAACATAACAACTCAAAATACTGGGTCCAATGGACCCAGAACCGTGACACAACTAGTGACTCCACTGACTAGCCATGCAGTCGGTGTCATGCAGTCTGTTGACAAAACATTTTCTGATTGCCTCAGATGGCTTTGTCATTCTGCGAAGTTGCACAACCCCTATACAGGAAGTCTATTTGGGCTCTCAGATAAAAAAGTAGGCAGTGCTAAGGTCAGCTTGAGGCGATGGGTGAGGGGACTTGCCCAACGTGACTGCTTTGGTATTAGCCTTCCCTGCTTGCCCTGATACAAAAAACCTGAGTAGCCTGGCAGGTCATATCTTATCAGTCAGACCTGTTATGGCAGTTCCCCTGTTGATCATAGAACTTGTAAATCTGGCTTTTTTTTTACAGGCATTCTAAAACAGATCTCAAGGTCTGTTATTTTAATTGGCTAGAACAACCTTTCAGAGATTGTTGCAATAATACATAGACTTCTGCCTTTACTGGTTCACAAAATTGAATGTCCACAGTGTAGACTTTATCTCCAGAAAATTTTATTTAGAATCAAATGCTAAAAATCACAAAACAATAATCAAATCTCTTGTAGTAAACTCATCCAGCTAACCTACTCTGAACTGATGGTGAGTTTGATCTTATCTTTGGTGAGGAGTGGACGGAGGGAAGATGAGGACAACCGGGCCTAAAGATGCACTAATCCCATGTTCTGTGTTAATGATAATTACCCGACAGGAGCTAGGCATCCAGTGGAAGTGTGATCTAAATAAAAATCCTTCCAAAATAACCATCTAACACGACAAAAATGAGTAGATGAAAAGAAAATTCTTCTGGAATTTTTAATTGTGAATATTTTATATCTAATCAAATTTAAGCTGAAGGGAAGAAACCTGAACCTCTTTTACACATGTTTTATACCTGTGCACCCTTCTCCCTTGTCTCCTAATGGACATCACATCTTCACATTTTTGCCATCCAATCAAGTTGTTTTTAATGTGAGTGTGAATGGTTGTCCGTCTCTCTGTGTTAGCCCTGCTATAGACTGGCCAACTGTCCAGGGTGTACCCTAACCTTTGGTAGTTGGGATTGAATCCACCGCCCCCCCGCGCACAACCCTGACAAAGATAAGCAAAGTAGCATGGATGGATGGATGGATGGATCAAGTTGTTGAGCAATAAGCATACGATCTCCACCAGCACTTTATCTGTTGGTGGATGTGGTGGAATGACTTTTAATGTTTTTTTTATAATTTTGTGTGTGTGCAATTTCTTTAGCACAACATACTGATCACATGGATGATTAATATATCTTTTCTTGCCGTCTATATCTATCTGACTTACATGATTTAACACAAAATTTAAACTTTTAAACCTTATAATCATTTCTTTACATTTTCTTTGTTATTCTGAACCTAAGGAGTTTAGATTCACATCCAAACAAATATGAATATAATTCACTGCATGCTCATTTAGTTTTTGTAATACCACTTAAGATAGATTTATAATATTATAATTTTTTGATATATTACATACATATATACATATACATATATTAAAAAACAAAAAAGAAAAAAAAAACACCCATCTCGCCCCTGCGGGCGGTTTTATCCTTCAAGCTTGGGTCCTCTACCAGAGGCCTGGGAGCTTGAGGGTCCTGCGCAGTATCTTAGCTGTTCCCAGGACTGCGCTCTTCTGGACAGAGATCTCCGATGTTGTTCCCAGGATCTGCTGGAGCCACTCGCCTAGCTTGGGAGCACCTTTCCTTGCCTTATATATTATTTGCATTGTTTTAAAATTCACCAGATCCTGGAATTTTATACCTTGCGTCTTAATAAAGAGTGCATTTGTGTGAGCCCTATACCCCTCCTGATTTATTAATCTAATACACAATAACTCATGTATGGTAATAGTAAAGCACAAGATAACATATACAATGTTTTCCTATCCAGAAATTGTTTTGCTTTCCCGAAGACAGCAATGCCCCGTGCTAACTTTCCCCTCACATAAGTGAAGTGTGATTTCCAACAGGCCTTATAATCAATGATCACACCAAGAAATTCTATGGTATTAATCCTTTCTAGATATACATTATCAATACAAATTTCAATGTTAATGTTTTTCTTATAATTTTCAAATAACATACATTTTGTTTTATTTAAATTTAATGACAATTTGTTTCTGTCAAACCACTTCTTTAAAATATTTAACTCCTGTGCGATCGCGTCCAAAACCTGTTGCAAATCCACAGCTGAAGAAAGTATATTGGTATCATCTGCAAAAACTACAAACTTTAGTATCTTCGATATTTACAAATATCATTTATATACATAATAAACATTTTCGGACCCAATACAGATCCTTGAGGCACTCCACATTCAGTATCCATCAATTTAGATTTAAACTCATTTATTTGTACGTGTTGCTGTCAATTCATTACATAGCTTTTTTATTTTTTCCAGTTTGATTATTAAAATCAACAGTGGTCAACAGTATCAAACAGTATCAAATGCTTCTTTTAGATCTAGAAAGACTCCAAGTGCATACTTCTTGTTAACCATACATTCAGTTATTTCTTCCATTAAATCCATCAATGTCAAAACTGTTGATCTATTATTTCTAAACCCATACTGGCTATTCGCCAACAATTCATGTTTATCCACAAAGCTATCAAATCTTTCTATAAATAGTTTTTCCAGTACCTTAGAAAACTGGGAGAGTACCAACACTGATCTATAGTTTGTAAAATAATGCTTTTCACCTGATTTATAAATCGGAATAACTTTCGCAACTTTCATTTTTTGTGGAAAACCTACATATGGCCTTCCTAGACCTTGAAAAGGCTTTCGACAGGGTACCCCATGACCTCACATGGCACTCCCTAAGATCGCATGGTGTCCCTGAGGGGTATGTCAAATGAATACAGCTTCTCTACGACATGTATGTCACCGTTGAGTCCGATGCGCCGCTGGACTATCACCTCCCTTCCCAGTTAGCGTCGGGGTCCACCAAGGATCAGCTCTGTCACCCATCCTCTTCATTCTATGTATATATACCATCACGGCCGAACTCCAGTTACTTAATCCATGGTCTCTCCTCTTTGCCGATGACATATTCCTCGCCAGCAAAGATGGAGAAGAGACCCAAATGACTACTCAACTCTGGAAGACCCGGCTTGATGAATAGAGCCCTGGGAGCAAGCACAGGAACGGGTGGTGGCTGACTGATAGGGGTGGAAATGATGACTGGATGATTGATACTGACAGGTTTAGTGGCGTGAATACTTTTAATAATGGCCTGGGATGATGAAACAGTTTCTTTGGGGGCAGGATGGTGAGTTTTAATAGGATAGTCAAGGATATGGTCACAGAAAACAGTCTGTTGTTTAGGTGGCCGGTGAACAGTCTCGACGTTGTGGTGAGGTGAAATAAAAGAGTCTATCTTGCTCACCGACGGATACTGCTGCTCCGAACGGGAAGAGTGACGGCAGCGTGAAGTTCGCTTCTCTTGAGCGGGAACAGATGAGCCGCTGACCGAGACAGGCTCCGTTGAGCCTAGGTACGAGGCAGCCTCAGAAACTGAGCCTGGTTCTGCCGGGGGTTTCTTCCTGTTAAAAGGGAGTTTTTCCTTCCCACCGTCGCCAAAGTGCTTGCTCATAGAGGGTCATGTGATTCATGGGATTTTCTCTGTATGTATTGTTGTAGGGTCTACCTTACAATATAAAGCACCTTGAGGTGACTGTTGTTGTGATTTGGTGCTATATAAATAAAATTGAATTGAATTGAAAGTGATATTACTTTTGCTGAAGTGCTCAATGCATTATAAATGAAATTTTTCATCACAGGTTGCGGAGCTGAGCGAAGAACAAATAGATAAATACATAATTTTAATAACCATACATAACTAGGTTAGAATGGAACGAAAGGACTGACATAATGAATTAAATACACCATTAAATAATTAATTAAATAAATATTTATGACACCTACTAATGATCTTGATTGGACCCCAAGTGCTTGAGGTAACACTTCAGGTTAAGGATCAGCAAAGCACAAGGTTTCTATCATATCTGACATACAATCAAAAGATTTATAAACATTTGGCTCTGGAGTTCTCTAAGGATTGATGCGCAGCAGATATATTAAATCTATTTTAATTCTCTCTGGGATCAGTTAAACTAGTAAACAGTTACCACTACAGGTAGTCACCTAAATCATTGCATTTGCTGACATATAATTCACTGGTTCTGTCCTTGAACTAATTCTTCATGTCTAAATAGTGTTAATAATGATTTGGCGCTATATAAATAAAATTGGATTTAATTAAATTGAACTGAATTCCTCCACAGAGTGGACCAGGACAGCTCAGAGGTTCCTGGTGGTCAGTCTGCCCAGCAGCATCAAACACACCTGGACTCCATATTTATGGTCTGTCAATGTACAACAACTACTTATACATCTATTCTGTTCAAAGTCATCGCCATGCTGCTCTTTGTAGACCAGTGGATTGTCAGTGTGTCCAACATGATGTTTGGCTCCATGATTTCAGTCTGATTGGCTCATTCATAAAGTATTCTGTTCCAGCTGCTGGAGGACAACATTATCACTTTTGTGAAGAACGAGCTGAAGAACATCCAGAAGGCTCTGAGTCCAAATAAGCCCCAGTGCTTGGAGTTTCAGAGGGAGGAAGATGAGCAGAGGAGAAACAGCAGAGAGGCATTTGTGAAGATCACAGTGGACTTCCTGAGGAGAATGAAGCAGGAGGAGCTGGCTGACCGTCTGCAGAGACGTAAGAGGATTTCTTACTTAAGGTTTTAAGCTGTTGGATAAATGAGACACTTGTGACACCAGTGTGTCCAGTCACTTCTCAGTGGGTCAGAAATTGTCATCAGCATTTTGCAAAATATGATTGTTGTAGTTATTTTTATTATTATTTTTCAGAACTTCCTGCTGCAGTTTGTCATCGTAACCTTAAATCCACCCTGAAGAAGAAGTTCCAGTGTGTGTTTGAGGGCATCGCTAAAGCAGGAAACCCAACCCTTCTGAATCAGATCTACACAGAGCTCTACATCACAGAGGGAGGGACTGCAGAGGTCAATGATGAACATGAGGTCAGACAGATTGAAACAGCATCCAGGAAACCAAACAGACCAGAAACAACCATCAGACAAGAAGACATCTTTAAAGCCTCACCTGGAAGAGATGAACCAATCAGAACAGTGCTGACAAAGGGAGTGGCTGGCATTGGGAAAACAGTCTTAACACAGAAATACAGCCTGGACTGGGCTGAAGACAAAGCCAACCAGGACATCCAGTTCATATTTCCATTCACTTTCAGAGAGCTGAATGTGCTGAAAGAGGAAAAGTTCAGCTTGGTGGAACTTGTTCATCACTTCTTTACTGAAACCAAAGAAGCAGGAATCTGCAGCTTTGAAGACTTCCAGGTTGTGTTCATCTTTGATGGTCTGGATGAGTGTCGACTTCCTCTGGACTTCCACAAAACTACAATCCTAACTGACCCTAGAAAGTCCACCTCAGTGGATGTGCTGCTGATAAACCTCATCAGAGGGAAACTGCTTCCCTCTGCTCACCTCTGGATAACTACTCGACCTGCAGCAGCCAATCAGATCCCTCCTGACTGTGTTGGCATGGTGACAGAGGTCAGAGGGTTCAGTGACCCACAGAAGGAGGAGTACTTCAGGAAGAGATTCAGAGATGAGGAGCAGGCCAGCAGGATCATCTCCCACATCAAGACATCACGAAGCCTCCACATCATGTGCCACATCCCAGTCTTCTGCTGGATCACTGCTACAGTTGTGGAGGATGTGCTGGAAACCAGAGAGGGAGGACAGCTGCCCAAGACCCTGACTGAGATGTACATCCACTTCCTGGTGGTTCAGGCCAAAGTGAAGAAGGTCAAGTATGATGGAGGAGCTGAGACAGATCCACACTGGAGTCCAGAGAGCAGGAAGATGATGGAGTCTCTGGGAAAACTGGCTTTTGATCAGCTGCAGAAAGGAAACCTGATCTTCTATGAATCAGACCTGACAGAGTGTGGCATCGATATCAGAGCAGCCTCAGTGTACTCAGGAGTGTTCACACAGATCTTTAAAGAGGAGAGAGGACTGTACCAGGACAAGGTGTTCTGCTTCATCCATCTGAGTGTTCAGGAGTTTCTGGCTGCTCTTCATGTCCATCTGACCTTCATAAACTCTGGACTCAATCTCCTGGAAGAAACACAAACAACCTCCTGGTGGTTTAAACCATCTCTCCATCAGAGTGCTGTGGACAAGGCCTTACAGAGTCCAAATGGACACCTGGACTTGTTCCTCCGCTTCCTCCTGGGTCTTTCACTGCAGACCAATCAGACTCTCCTACGAGGCCTGCTGACACAGACAGAAAGTAGCTCACAGACCAATCAGGAAACAGTCCAGTACATTAAGGAGAAGCTCAGTGAGAATCTGTCTCCAGAGAAAAGCATCAATCTGTTCCACTGTCTGAATGAACTGAATGATCGTTCTCTAGTGAAGGAGATCCAACAGTCCCTGAGATCAGGAAGTCTCTCCACAGATAAACTGTCTCCTGCTCAGTGGTCAGCTCTGGTCTTCATGTTACTGTCATCAGAAAAAGATCTGGATGTGTTTGACCTGAAGAAATACTCTGCTTCAGAGAAGGCTCTTCTGTGGCTGCTGCCAGTGGTCAAAGCCTCCAACAAAGCTCTGTAAGTACATATGTCTTTTATTTATAACATAAACAGTGTAATGTGTGATGGACGCTTAAAATCTTAAACATATTTAATTATACGATCATCAGCACTAAATAAAGTTCATTTTATTTTATGTTTGATAGCAGCAGTAAATATCAGAGTATCTTAAACATTTCTGGGTGTCAGCTTTTTTCAAGGTCATATCCAGAGTCAACCTTGTACAGCAGCTTTCACAGGTCAAAAACCCCAAAGTGGTTTAATAATAGAAACAACAAACAATAGAAACAGGCAATAAAAACACAGGAGATATACAACATAAAACAGCAACCATTTAACATCATACAGCCGAAAACTAGTTATCTGAATAAGTGACTCTGAATAAATGAGTTAGTGGGACCAGTAACAGGCTTTGACTGGAACATCTCGGACTGTGAGAAGAGCTGTAGGGTTCTAGAAGGTCAGAAATATTGGCTGGGACTTGACCACACAGGCTCTAAAAGTAAGGACTAAAAATTCAAACAAATTCTAAAATGAACTGGTAACCAGTGTAAAGACTGTGATGGAGCCATAGGTGATAATCATCAACTCCCTCATTCCTCCTCTGGTCTTATTGCTCTGCATCAGTGCACTGCATTGTGTTTCTTCTGGTTTCCTGTTATTAGATCTGTATGCTTTTTTTCAGTCTCACCTATGTTGTGCACTTTGATTTCCGGCTGTACACAGTCTGTGAACCATGACAATTTGTGACAGAATACAATGATCAGTGATGACCCAGAGGACACTGACATTTTGACTGCATCACTCCTGTTCTGGCTTCACTACATTGGTTTCTCATTGTTTTTAAGATCTGTTTCAAAGTCCTTTTATTAGTTTTTAAATCTTTCAACGATCTGGCCCCTATTTATTTATCTGATTTGTTGAAACTTCATGTTCTCACTCGCTCGCTCAGTTCAGCTGATCAATTGCTGTTGTCAGTCCCTAAGTCGCAGCTGAAACTCAGAGGAGATCGAGCTTTCACAATTGCGGCTCCGATGCTTTGGAACAACCTTCCCTTTCATATTAGACAAGCATCTTCAGTGCAGGTCTTTAAGTCCAGATTGAAAACCTATTTTCATTCCCTGGCTTTTAACTTGAGCCTCCTATTATGTTATACTATATTTTGCTTTTCTTTGTTTTTGTGCTGTTCAGCACTTTGGTCTGCTTGGTGCATTTTTAATGTGCTATATAAATAAACGACAGTCTCCCAGAATCTCTCGATCATATCTTGACCTTTTCCTAGAGTAACTAGCCCTCACTCACCAGGATCTGAGCCAGCCTTCCCTCTCATTGCTGAATGCTTACAGACTTGCTTAACACATGTTCACAGAATGAGGAGTCATCACTTGTTTTTGTTTAGTGTTGCATTTAATGAGTAAGTTCCAGGTATTTATACTTACACAGGGAACATTTTTTTAAACTAAAACGTTTTTTAGTTAACCTTAAATAGTAATGCAAACTGACATTTGTCTTTCTTGTGAAGGTTCAACATAAGACATGATTTAAAATAATTATATTTTTATTTTGTTTTTTAGGCTGAGTGTCCCTGACCTCTCAGACAGAGGCTGTGAAGCTCTGTCCTCAGTTCTCAGCTCCCAATCCTCTAGTCTGAGAGAGCTGGACCTGAGTATCAACACCCTGCAGGATTTAGCAGTGAAGCTTCTGTCTGCTACAGTGGCGAGTCCACAGTGTACCCTGGAAATGCTCAGGTCAGATCAAGTAATATTCTAAAATCTTTATGAGTTAACACAAGAAGTCAAACAAATTCTAAGCAAATAAACGTTAGCTTTTATTCTTGTTTTTTTTATGAAATATATGAGAGAGAGGGATCTTTTTGTTCTGAAGTTATAATCATCTGCCACATTTCTAATGTCTTCACCACATGGAATTTTCTGTTCTCCCAGACTGAGTCTCTGTAACTTGTCGGAAAGAAGCTATGAAGCTCTGTCCTCAGTTCTCAGCTCCCAGTCCTCTTGTCTGAAAGAGCTGGACTTAAGTAACAACAACCTGCAGGATTCAGCAGTGAAGTTTCTTTCTGCGGGACTTCGAAGTCCACACTGTGAATTGAATACTCTGAGGTGAGATCAAGCTATGTTGTGCTTTTCATCAATTGACAAAATTAACCCATAAGAATCCATTACTTGGAGAAAAATAAAGTCACTTAAACTTATGTAAGACTTTTATGACAATTTAATGAGCAGAGAGAGTTACTGATCAATATTTATCAATGTCAGCTACTTTGGTGTTAATGCACTGCCCTCACTGCCCGGCACATGGAGCCTAATTGGCATTTGGAATAGAATACCAGAATTGATTAACCGTTGTGCGAGCACCATTTTGCCCTTTTGTTGTTGTTTCTTTGAGCAGTGTATTTGAGGCAATAAATGTCAGTGTCATTCATTTGTTATATTGTAATAAGGAATGTATTTCTAGAAATAAAAAAAATAAAAACAGGATTAATTGCTAAACCTAATAACTCTTTACTGCACCCTCACTGCACTTCAACAACAGTGTTTGTTTAATGTTTATCTTTCATTTTTCAGACTGAGTCACTGTAAGCTCTCAATGAGAGGCTATGAAGCTCTCTTCTCAGCTCTCACTTCCCAGTCCTCTAATCTGAGACAGCTGGACCTGAGTAACTCTGACCTGCAGGATTCAGGAGTGAAGTTTCTGTCTGCTGGAGTGAAGAGTCCACGCTGTAAAACGGAAACTCTCAGGTCAGGATTTAAAATGTTTCCATAGTTGATCCAACCTGATTTATATTGCTGCACAAACAGCAACTTCATAAAAATGTCTTAATGTAAATAATCAGTTTCTAAAGTTATTAGTCAGTTATTTTTTTCATTTAAAAATAAAATGTCATATCTGATTCTTTCATTAAAAAAGATCTTTATTTCAGCAGCACTTCAGTCGTCAAACCTTCCAGTTTGATTCCTGCCTGTATTCTGAAGGCTTTTACAGAGCCATTGTTCTAACACTGTATAAATGTAACAGGGCTTGGTGCTGATGCTAACAGTGCTAGCTGCTTCAGGCTTTATTTGCATATAAACTAGAGATGGCACGATACCACTTGTTTATGTCCGATACCGATACCGATATCATAAATTTGGATATCTGCCGATACCGATATTAATCCGATATAGTGTGTTTTTTAATCAATAAAACTGTTTTTTTTAATATCTTGCTGCATTTTGTATAAGTTCATACTCAAGTTTAAATAAACAACAACACTAAAACTATTCTGTTATACCTGTATGTAAAAAATACACTGCAGCCAAAATATTTCATAGTTCAGCAATACTGATCAATCTAATAAACCTAAACCTACTCCATCCTTCCTATTCTGGTATTTTAAAGAGTACTTAGCAGAAATATTAAGCAACCTAAATAATAGGGTTGCAAACTCCCAGCAAAAAAAAAAAAAAGGGAACCACCCCCCACCCTCCACCTGATGATGCTTAATCGACGCAATCAACTTTAATTTGATGCAGGGTGAAAAAAAATGCACAGAAATAAATTATTTTTCAAGAATAATTAAATAGATTCAACATCTTTCTTCTACAGAATTGCAGACTGCACAGATGGTCCTTTCCCAAAGGAAAACGTATTATAGCTTACTAGGGTATATTAGACTTAACAGTTACTATATACAGTAATGGACTTCTATATATTTTACATCATATTAAAACTTTGGGTGTAAGATTCAGATAATTATTTATTAAAAGCTAGACATTTTAAATGAGAATAAGAACGAAAAGTATGTCTTTGTGCCCCCTTTTCCCTGTTAATGCCCTATCGGCCCCCCTGGCTAAACTTTGCTAGATCCGCCCCTGCACAGTTACCAGCCGTCAGCTACGTAGAAAAGGATCCTGGTCTAGAAAGTAATACTAAATCAATTCTAACAACAGCTTATCAAGGTTAAACGTGCTGCTGTTGTTCAGCCGCTGGTTTCCTCTTTCTGGTGCAAAGTACGGACTCGACAGAAAAATCGATCAGCTGATCATTAAGCAGTTTCATGAAGTAGCGGCAGGAGCGGGAGGGAGAGAGAAGAGGCAGTCGCTCCATATATCGGTGGTTAAGCTTAACGTAGGTACGCTTTACAAACATTCAGAGATGAATTTACACACTTGCTTACTTCTCTCTGGGATAACTTCCTCAGAGATGAAATGCTGGATTGCTAGCGAGGCTACAAATACACACAGCCGCTCTATCACGTGATGCACACTGCTCCGACGTGCTACATTTATGAGGCAAGTTACGCCGTGTCGCAAGTTTTGTGAGGTGCTTTTTAGATATTTAATGGATCGGATTACATCTTTTATTTCTCTCCAATATCCGATCCAATAATTTACGTCAGTATCGGACCGATACCGATACCTAATATCGGATCGGTCCATCTCTAATATAAACACATTTAGATTATTATAAATAGTATATAAAACAGTATTGAGAATAGAAATATTTTACTGCTGTTATTTGCTGCTATTTTTATAATCATCATTACCATTTCATGATTGAGGGTGATGTTGCTTTCACAGATGCATTCAGATGTTCAAATATATTGGTATTATATCAGTCTTTATTACAAGTCCAGTTATAACCACTTCGAACTGTTGAGTTGAATCTATCATTTTAAATGCTTTTCTAATGCTTCGATAATCTTAAAGGTTTCTGTGTAGACTGCAGGGACAGGAAGTTACATGTGTTTGAAGTTGCAGGCTTCTGCAGAAGTGAAACTGAAAACCAGAGAGAGCAGATGCACACTCTGTGCACGCACAGACAGACGAGACATACACACACACTTAGTTAGAGGGATCACTGATAGGGGAAAGTTCAAATTGTTTTGCTTAGGGTTGCTTTTAGACTATATTAGGAGGAGCAAACATATTGGCAGATCTGAGAAGGAAAACCTGTGTTATGAAAATGATTTTAATCTTTTATACATGATTGCATTTGAGCATATTAAAGAGCTGTGGCTCCTGGTCAAGTGAAGGTCAGAAACTCTTGGCGGGCGTTATGATCAGCCAATACACGGTGAGGATGATGGGAGCTGTGAAAGGAATTGCAACACACATGCTTACATGACAGATGTATCTAGTTATTTTTATTATCCTTTATTCCTTACATCCTTTTTGAGTTAAGTTTGAAGTTCTGAGGTTTAAGATTGAAACAGTCTCATAATGTTTTGAATAGTACCGTTTTAGGGTGACATTTAGTCTAGAAGTCACTCATAGTTCAGCTCAGTATGAGCTCAGGCCTTATGTCTGGCGAGGACGAAAGGTGTGAGGTGAGCCGGGGTGCAGGAGAGGTCACGACACGTACGCAGTACACAGCACGCACGCGCCCCCGCACGTGCACACACACACAGATAGACTCATTTAGGTAAGAGTTTATAACTGCAAAGTCGGGGCGTACGTGGTAGTCTGTTACAGGAAGTCCACCTGATGTTCGGGGAGATAAGGAGGCGCTCATGGTGCGACAGCGAGGATGGAGACAGGAAGCATCTGCCTTCGATGCGAAGATGATGTTCTATGTTAAAAGTCATTGTGGTTTTGGAGTGACGTATGCTTTGTTGTCCCAACCCTATAAGACCTTTGTTTGATGATTGTAAGTTCAGTTCGACGCTGAAATCTGCACAGCGGTCGGACTCACACATGTGTTCATTAAAATGCCGTCTAATTTGCACCAGGCTGGATCTGTGGTTATTTTTAGATTTCCTCTCTCAATATATTTTGAACCTTAACAACAGCTAGTACTACTGGTAGTTTATATTTCACAAGCTAACATGAGCCAATCAGTGAAAACTCTAGCCATGACAGTAGTATGTTGCTGTGAGAAGACTGGGGCTACATGCAGTGATGCGAGTGTTAGCTATGTTAGCATGTTAGCTTCAGCAGGTGGTCAGTGTGAGAGCACTGACTTTTTAGACAGGAAACTGTTCTTGAAGTACAGAGAGAGAGAGAGAGAGAGAGAGAGAGAGACCTGTGCATGAAGTGTGATTTTATCGTGGTGGAAGCAAAACAGTGAAAGTAAGAGGGAGTTAATGACGATGTTTATGTGAAGCGTAGTTTGGATCTTCTTTTGGTGCATGTTCAGTCAAATAGTTT